>NC_133154.1:1155800-1452288 GCF_048418815.1 Hemitrygon akajei
GGAACTCCCCCTTTCTCGCCTCCCCCCCCCCTCCCACCTTCCCCCTTCCCTCCTCGCCTTCCCCCTCCCTCCTCACCTTCATTGCCTCCCCTCACCCTCCCCTTACCTAACCCTCACCTTCCCCTTCTCCCTTCACCTAACCCCTCAATCTTCTCACTCCTGTTAATTCCAGCCTCACATTCTGCCTCACCAAATTCCCCCCATCATTCCCTCTACCCTCCCCATACCCTCGTTCCTTCTCTGAGACCTCCAGAGTCACTCACTCTGCTCTCTAATGACAGTACGCCCGGGAGAAAGGAGTGCTCCTCCTCATTGACGCTGAACTCACCTCCCTTAACCCCGCCATCTCACTGGTTACCAAGGCTCTCATGCTTCGCTTCAACCAATCAGAGCCCTTGATTTGGAATACTTACCAGTGCTATCTACAGGTGAGGGGGAGTGTGTGATGGGACACTGTGGAGGGAGCTTCACTCAGTATCTGACCAGGGAGTTTGTGATAGGACAGTGTGGAGGGAGCTTCACTCTGTGTCTGACCCTGGGAGTGTGTGATGGGACGGTGCTGAGGGAGCTTCACTCTGTGTCTGACCCAGGAGTGTGTGATGGACTGTGTGGAGGGAGCTTCACTCTGTGTCTGACCCCAGGAGTGTATGATGGGACTGTGTGGAGGGAGCTTCACTCTGTGTCTGACCCCAGGAGTGTGTGATGGGACTGTGTGGAGGGAGCTTCACTCTGTGTCTGACCCCAGGAGTGTGTGATGGGACGGTGTGGATGGAGCTTCACTCTGTGTCTGACCCCAGGAGTGTGTGATGGGACGGTGTGGATGGAGCTTCACTCTGTGTCTGACCCCAGGAGTGTGTGATGGGACTGTGTGGATGGAGCTTCACTCTGTGTCTGACCCCAGGAGTGTGTGATGGGACTGTGTGGATGGAGCTTCACTCTGTCTAACCTGTCCTCCCTCTCTTCCTTTGCTCCAGGACACAGAGAGACAGCTCTTGACTGATGTTTCACAGGCCCTGAGCCTGGGGCTCTGGTTTGGGGTGAAATTAGTCAGGGGAGCATACATGGACAGGGAACGGGAGTTGGCACTGAAATTCGGATATCCTGACCCTGTGCAGAAGAGCTGGGATGACACAGACCAAAGGTAGGATTCTTGAGGGCCGCAGGAAGTGCAGAATTGAAGGGAAGGAGGAGATTCTGGTTACCTCATTACAGGATGGGTGTGGGAGCTTTTGGAGAGGTACAGAAGAAGTTCACCAGGATGCCTGGATTAGAGGGCATGAGCTGTAAGGAGAGGCTGAACAAACTGGGATGGTTTTCTCTGGAGTGGCGGATGCTGAAGTAAGATCCGATCGAGGTTTATAAGTTTACAAGAGGCACAGATTGACAGCTGGTATCTTTATCCCCAGAGTGGAAAGCCCTACATCCAGAAGGCATACATACGATGTGTGTCTGTGGGGGGTAAGTTCAAAGGAGATGTGTAGGGTAAGTTTTATGAGTGTTGGGTGCCAGAGGTGGTGATGGAGGCAGATACGATAGCGATGTTATAGAGTCACAGAATACTTCAGCCCACTTAGCTTGTGTCGTCTGTTATTCTGCCTCATCCTACCGACCTGCCCCTGGCCCATCACCCTCCATACCCATCCCACCCTGGCACTTATACAAACCTCTTAAATGTTGAAATGAAACCCACATCCTCCATTTCCCCTGGTAGCTTGTTCCACACTCTCACCACTCTCTAAGTGAAGAAGTTCCCCCTCATTCCCCTTAAACGTTTCACCTTTCACCCTTAACCCACGACCTCTCATTCAAATCGGACACAACCCCAACACCTGCTTGCAAATATTAAAAATTAAACTAAATAAGTGGAGCAAAAAGCTGACAAGAATAGAAAAAATAGAGAGGTAGCTGTCATGGGTTCATTGTCCATTCAGAAATTTCCCTCAGTAAATGTATATCAGTAAAATACAGTCACACACAATGTCTAGTGTCCAGTCCAAGGCCCTGACTCCAGTCTGCAATCGAATGCAAGTTGGCTTGTATTCTGCGAGCGAACATTGGGGGGCAGCACCGAGTCCAGCTCGGATGCCGCGCCACACCGCCCCCTGGTGGTGGGCACAGACACCAAAGCTGTAACAGGCGGCTGGAGGCTTCGTCTTTGCTATGACAAGGCCACACAGCTCCCCCACCATTCTTCCCTGTCAGCCAATAAATCAGTCAAATGGACTTGCAACATTTCACATTAACAATGTCCAACAGGGTCTTGCAATCACAAGAAAAGCAACTGAGACAATCACTCGTTGTTCGACTGCACACCGCCTGCGCATTGATTCCTCCAACACTTCTCTAATGGAGGCAGCAGTGAGCAACTCGCTGACAGGGTAGACCGTCAGTACTTTACGTGCTTCATGTCCAGGTTAGGTCTTTATTCCCTGGAGCACAGGGAAGATATGATAGAGGCTCAGTTCAAAACACATTTATTATCAAAATACATATATATCACCGCATACAATCCTGAGACTCATTTATTTTGTGGGCATACTCACGAAATCCAGCATAGAATAATAACCAGTGTAACATTGAAACATAGAAAATAGGTGCAGGAGTAGGCCATTCAGTATGATCATGGCTGATCATCCAACTCAGAACCCTGTACCTGCTTTCTCTCCATACCCCCGATCCCTTTAGCCACAAGGGCCATATCTAACTTCCTCTTAAATATAGCCAATGAACCAGCCTCAACTCTGTCCTGTGGCAGAGAATTCCACAGATTCACCACTCTCTGTGTGAAGAAGTTTTTCCTCATCTTGGTCCTAAAAGGCTTCCCCTTTATCCTTAAACTGTGACCCCTTGTTCTGGACTTCCCCAACATCGGAAACAATCTTCCTGCATCTAGCCTGTCCAATCCCTTTAGAATTTTATACGTTTCAATGAGATCCCCCCCTCAATCTTCTAAATTCCAGCGAGTATAAGCCTAGTCGATCCAGTCTTTCTTCATATGAAAGTCCTGCCATCCCAGGAATCAATCTGGTGAACCTACTGCAACTTGGGCTGCACCAAAAGACGGCACCAACTTGGGCGTTCAACCAGTGTACAAAAGACAACTAACTGTGCAAATAAATATATACGTAAACAAATATAAGTAATGATAACATGAGGTGAAGTGTCCTTGAAAGTGAATCCATAGGTTGTGGAAACATTTCAGTGATGAGGCAAGTGAGGTTGAGTAACGTTATCCCCTCTGGTTCAGGAACCTGATGGTTAGGGAGTAATAACTGTTGCTGAACCTGGTGGTGTGAGTCCTGAGGCTCCTGTACCTTCTCCCAGAAGGCAGCAGTGAGAAGAGAGCATGGCCTGGGTGGTGGAGTTCCCTGATGATGGATGCTGCTTTCTTGCAACAGCATTTCATGTAGATGTACTCAATTGTGAGATAGGCTTTACCCATAAGATATAGGAGCAGTATTAAGCCATTTGGCCCATCGAGTCTGTTCCACTATTTCATCATGGCCAAGTCCACTACTTCTTATAGGATTTTCTGTTCAAGGGCATTGGTGTTTCCATACCAGGCTGTGATGCAACCAGCTGATTCACTCTCCACTACACATCTAAAGAAGTCTGTCAAAGTTTCAGATGTCATGCCAAATCTTTACAAAATCCTGAGGAAGTAGAGGTGCTGCTGTGCTTTCTTTTTAATGGCACTTGCATGCTGGGCCCAGGACAGATCCTCCAAAATAACAAGGAAGAACTTAAAGTTGCTGATCCTCTCCACCTCTGACCCCTGTTATACAAAATGATAAGGGGTATAGACCGGGTAAATACGTAAATGCCTTTTCCCCTTAAGTTGGGCAAAAGGTGAAATACTTAAGGAGAATTTGGGAGGGTCTTTCTTCTCTCAGGGGTTGATGTGAGTGTGGAACAAGCTGCCAGTGGAAATGGCAGATGTGGGTTCAGTTGTAACATTTAAGGGAATTTTTGATAGGTATATGAATGAGAGAGATATGGAGGGCTATAGTCCAGGTGTGGATAGACTAGATGGCCAAAGGGACTGTTTCTGTGCTGGTAGTACTCTATGACTCGTGAAGAACTAGAGGTTTTGTTGAGCTTTCTTGTCCTGGTGGTGGGACCGAGATGTAACACTGAGCGTCATAGGAAGTCATTCCTACCTGTGGCCATCAAACTTCACAACTCCTCCCTTGGAGTGTCAGACACCCTGAGCCAATAGGCTGGTCCTGGACTTATTTCCACTTGGCATGATTAACTTATTATTATTAATTATTTATGGTTTTATATTGCTATTGTTATGTACCCCATAACTGGGTGTCTTACCAGCAAAGACAGAAGTATCCGTTGGAGTCTGGTGGTACTATTTTCAACAGTGTTTATTAGTAAAATTTACAAAACAATATCAATGCAAATATACAGATAATACACATTAGCAATACTAAACCCAAAAGTGTGGGTATAATAATAATCAATAATAAACAAGCTCTATCGTTGTCTAGGGGATAATGAATTGTCACATGGAAATATAAAGTTCAGTTCAGTTCATGCAGGCTCAGGTAGTTGTTAGTCGATGTGTTGTAATTGTTGGAGAGAGAGAGAGAGAGAGAGAGAGAGAGAGAGAGAGAGAGAGAGAGAGATCAAACAGTGACAGCTATTGTCTTGCAAACCTTCCTTTACGATCTTGATTCATCGATGTGTTGTTGTGGCCATTCAAGTATGACCCCTCTGTCCTTTAGCTAGACCGTTCTTCCGTGGTGGACTCGTCACCCAGGCAAGGGTGGACACACACACAAGCCCCCCCACCGGCCTCGCTATAAACACTGTGAGTTAAAATTGACCGATCCTTCGTTCGGTCTCCGATGCCCCACACTTTCTCGTGGGTTCCAATCCTTAAACAGTGCTCACTAGTGTGTCTCTTGGTGTGTCTCCTGGTGTGTCTGAGGGGTGTCTCCCCAGACCTCACTTTTATCCCTACTCACGGGGTCTCGGGTGTCAATCAGGTTTGAATGACTTAACCCATCAAACCAGCCCACTCTGGCTGTCCACTGAGGAATTTTAATGAACAGGATGGTACCACGTAAACAGCCCTCTCCACAGCCATAAGTCTTTCGGGAGTCATAACATGGTGGATAAACATAACTCTCTCTCAGGCTGTTATCTCGCCCTTGTCTGAAGCAAATGTTCCAGTCCCAATATGTTTTCGTTCCATCTCTTTCTCTCTCATTAACAGCCTGGCAACAGTAACAGTTTGTGATTCTCCCAGGGGAGGGGACATGGGCAACTCTGCACCCTTCTGCCCATCAGAGTTGTTCATCCTTCGTAACACTATATTTCTTCACTATTCTTGGTTGGTGCGGCTGTAACGAAACCCAATTTCTCTCAGGATCAATAAAGTATGTCTGTCTGTCTGTCTGACCAGGACAGACGTTGGTGACATGAAACTTGCAACCTTTCAGCCTCAGCACTGCCCCCCAGTGTTCACTCGGTAGAAAACAAGCCATCTTGTAGACTGCCTCAGCATTCATGGAATCAGGGTCTTGGACTATATATAATTTCTGTGTTTTACTGATATCTTTATATGTGCTTTGTGCTGTGTGTGACCGTTCGTATTGTATTTTGCACTTTGGTCCCGGAGAAACACTGTTTCGCTTGGCTATATTCATGAGCATTTGTGACAAATGAACTTCAACTTGAACTATTCAACCTTTCCCTATAACTCAGTCCCGGTAGCATTGTTTATTTCGATGACATTGTGGGGAAGTTTGTTGTCAACAAATGTCACTAGCCCTCTATCTCCTTCTGGTTCTCTGACTCACTGTTATTTGAGATTTGGCCCACTGTGGTGGTGTCATTGCAAACTTGTCGATGGGGCTAGAGCAGAACCTGCCCATGTAGTCCTGAGGACACAGGGAGTGGAGTCGGGGGGCTGAGACCACAGTCCAATGGAGCACCAGTATTTTGAATAGTTTTGGGGGAGTAATGAGGAGGATAGGGAGGGGGTAAGTTGTGGGAAGCTGTGCGGGTCAGTGTGAACAGGTTGTGACCCTCCCTCCTTGTCTTCTCCCTCAGTTACCGGAGGCTCCTGGACCAGCTGGTGACCCTGGTGAAGCAGAACCCAAGGGTGGGGCTGGTGGCAGCCACACACAATGAGGGATCTGTTCGGTACCTTCTCAATAGGTACAGATCTGCTTCCCTTCCTCAATTCTCCCCTCCCCTCCATCTTCCCCTTCCCTCATTGGATGTTCCTTCTTTCATTCCCTCCCCTTCCTGAGAGACACTCTCTACTGTCCCCTCCTTTTCCATCCTCTGAGGGATGTCCCTCCTCCATTCGTCATTCCCCCGCTGTCCTACACATCCCCGTATTTCTCCCTCCCATCCACTCTCCCCATAATCCCTGACCTGCTCTTGCCCCCCTCTCATTAGTGTCTTTCCCCACCCCGTCTCCTCCCCCTCAGTTTCTCCTGCCCCCCATTCATTCTGTCTTCTCCCCCTACAGGATGGAGGCGCTGGGTCTGGACAGGGACTGTGGGATGATTCACTCTGCCCAGTTACTGGGAATGTGTGACCACATCTCCCTCACCCTGGGTACGTATAAACTCACTCTCTCCACTCCCCTGTCTCTCCCTCCCATCACCTCTTCTCTCTGTGAATCCCTCTCCTCCTTCTCTGCCTCCCTCTTCCCCTCTCACTCCCCTCATTCCTCTCTCTTTACCCCCCCCCATCTCTCTCTCACCTCCCCCACCCCACCCCACCAGTACACCAGCATGGCTGGGGGAGGGCAGCACGGGCACCTCGCGCTCTTCTGATCTTAGTGTGAAAGGAGGGTCTCTGTGTTTGGGCGTAGAGCGCTGCCCCGAGAAATCCACTGTGATGTACCAAGATGACTTATCTCTGTGGAAAATATGATCCATTTCCCTTTGATTTTTATTGACTTCGGTTTTGGGATTCCTTCCTTCATGCCACAGTTGGTCAAATGTTCAGAGTGATTACTCCCTCCTCACCTCTACAATCTGCTTTTTGCTTCACGTCTGAATTGAATCAGTTATCAATCACAGACCCAAGTGAGCTTAAGAACATAAGAGTGGTGAGACTGGGTATTGGACCGCTGGAAAACAGCACTGGAAATATAGTAAAGGGGACAAAGAAATGACAGATGAACTGAATGTGCATTTTTGCATCAGTCTTCACTTTGGAAGACACCAGCCGTATTCCGTAAGTTCAAGTGTCAGGGCAGAAACATGTCGTTGCTGTTCTAAGGAGAAGGTGCTTGGGAAGCTGAAAGGTCTGAATGTGGACCAGATGGTCTACACCCCAGCGTTCTGAAAGAAGTAGCTGAAGAGATTGTGGGGGCATTTGTAATGATCCTTCAAGCACAGATTCAGAATAGAGGGACGTCCCTTTAGGACAGACATGAGGAGGAATTTCTTTAGCCAGAGGGCGATTAATCTGGAATTCGTTGCCACAGACGGCTGTGGAGACCAAGTCAACAGGTATATTTAAGGCAGAGGTTGAAAGGTTCTTGATTGATCAGGGCAGCAAGGCAGGAGAATGTGGTTGAGAGGGAATACAAATCAGCAATGATGGAATGGCGGAGCGGACTCGATGGGATGAATGAATGGACTAATTCTGCTCCTGTGTTTTAAGTTCTTATGAAATGGACAATTGCAAATGTCACTCCACTCTTTAGAAGGGAGGGAGGAAAAAGAAAGGAAGTTCTAGTCTAGTTAGCCTGACTTCAGAGGTTGGGAAGATGTTGGAGTCCATTATTGACAGTGAGGCTTCGGGGTACTTGGAGGCACTTGATAAAATAGGTCAAAGTCAGCATGGTTTCCTTAAGAGGAAATCTTGCCTGACTGATCAGTTGGAACTCTTTGAAGCTGTCTTTGAGCCTGGTGGAAAGTGCTTTTAGGCTTTTGTAATTCTGCCAGGGTGGGTGGGATCTCTGATTATGTTGGCTGCTTTACTGAGGCAGCTGAAGTGTGGACAGGTCCGTGGAGGGGCAGCTGGTTTCTCTGATGTGCTGAGCTGTGTCCACAACTCTCTGCAGTTTCTTGTGGTTGTGGGCAGAGCAGCTGATTGATAAGAGAGGACATAACTGTGGTATTTAGAGAGGATGTTCTTGAGGGATCATCTAATGAGGCCATTTGGGTAGGAGCTGGTGAGGAGAGCTGGTTGCCTTGGTCGGGCTATATTGTAGACCCAGATAGTCAATAGGTACTCGACGAATGGTTGTCTCGTGTGATTGCACGTATGGTAGTTGTGACATTGGTGGGGTAGTGTTTGTGGGAATATTGACTCCCTGTATTGACTGGGAGACTTGCAGACATCAGCCTCTGACCTCTGGACAAGCCGGCCCAGGACCTCTGACCTCTGGACAAGCCGGCACAGGACCTCTGACCTCTGAACAAGCCGGCCCAGGAGCTTTCACCTCCAGACTCACTGACTTTGGTCTTCAACCTCAGGCTTTCTATCATTAGTCCTGCTAAGCTGTAGATTTTGACCTTTAGCTTAGCCCTCCACACTTCTTCAAACTCTGGGCATTGACTCATGTCAAGAGTCAAGGAGCAGCATGTGAGGGGTAGACATACCAAGTTCAGGGAAGGTACTGAGGACAAAGAAGGTAAGTGTACATCACCCCTCAGCAGCTGGGTACAAATGAATCCCTCAATGGATATAGAAAGTTGAAGAGAAAGAAGGCAAAACGAAGGTGATTTGCGATAGATTTCTCAGGCAGCGTTAAAGATGATCTCAAGAGGTCCTTCAGCTATATTAACAGAAGAAGGGTGACTGGAGAGAGGCAAGGTCCTCTTAAAGACCGTCGGGGCTCCCAATTCATAGAGCCCTGGAGAACAACACGGATCCCAAAGAAATGAAGTCTTGGAACATATGCAGATCACAAAGATGTTTGAAGTTCATTAAGGTGGCCAAGTCCCTCGGACCTGACCAAATGCACAGCCAGACTTCTGTAGAGATATTTGCTTTGTCATTAGCCAGTGTTGAAATTCCATATGACCTGAAGAGTGGCTAATGCTGTCCCGTCATTGGAGAAGGGAGGCAAGGCCAGGCCAGTGAACTACAGGGAATTTACTGGAGCATGTTCTGAGCAACAAGATCTAGCAGCAGTTGGATATTCAAGACCTGATTATGAATCATCAGTACGGTCTTGTCCATAGGAGGTCATAGCTGATGAATCTTTCAGAGTTTTTGAAGAGGGATTGATGAAGGATAATATCTGTATGGATTTCTAGTAAGCGGTTTGACAATATCCTGCATGGCAGGCTGATTTGGAAAGTTCAATTGCAAAGGATTCAGGGAGAGCTAGCGAGACGGATTCTGATAGTAAGCAGAGGGTGATGGCTGAAGATCAATTCTCCGTCCGGAGGACTGTGCCTATCGGGATGCCCAAGGGATCAGTATTGATTATGTAAATGACTTGGATGTGTGGGACAATTAGCCAGTTTGCAGATGATATTAAATGAGAGGGTTTCCAATGGTGAAGCAGGTTACAGTGAATTCCAAAAAGATGGGCTGTGGATTTCAGCTTGGGGAAGTGAGAGATGATGCATTTTAGACAGTCCAAACAGGGTAGGACCTGGTCACAACTATACAGTTCACTGCAAGCCGATGGGGAGATGAAGGAGGTTCTTAGCAAACTGGCTTTCCTCAATCAGGGCATCGAGTTTAAGAGTTGGGACATCATATTGCAGACACAAGTCGCAGGTGATATGCACTTGGAGTATTACGTACAGTTTTGGTTATAGGAAAGATATTAGCCTGCTGCAGAGCACGCAGAGGAGATTTATGAGGACAGGAGGGCTGGAGTTACAGGGAGAGGTTGTCCACACTCGATCTTTATTCCTTGGGGGAATTGAGGGATGGAGCGTAGGAGATTAAGGGGTGATCTCATAGGTTTATAAAATCACAAGAGGTGTGGAGAAGATGGGTGGTTACGGTTTTCCCCATGGGTGGGGAGTCCAAGACTAGAGGATCAAATACAAGATGAGGGCAGGGCTGAGGGGTAATGTTATTTCCACAGAGGGTGGCAAGAGCCTGAAATGAGCTGCCTGTGGTAGGGAAGGCTATAATTGTAAAATTTAAGGGGCATTTGGATAGGAACATAGAGGAGAGGGCCTTGGATGGTTTTAGAATCAACACAAGCAGGCATGAGGCAGGGGTCAGCATGGATAGATAGCCCGAAGGGCCTGTTTCTGTGTTGTATTTCTCTATGATTCATAATCACTGTTCCTCCCCCATCTCCCTACGCTGTTCCCTCCCCGCTCCACCCCGCACAGGGCGAGCCGGTTACTCTGTCTACAAATCCCTCCCGTATGGAGACGTGTCCTCTGTCATTCCCTACCTGATCCGAAGAGCCCAGGAGAACCAGTCGGCATTGAGGGGTATCCGCCGCGAGAGGGAGCTGCTCCGGAGGGAGCTCAGCCGGCGCCTCCTGCTCAGGAGGGGGGTGCACGACTGACAGAATGAGGAGGGAAAGATGTCCCATCCCTCTCCTTTCACTCCCTCACCAGCCCCAGACCTCTGACCCATTTCCCTCCCTCCCTCCCCGGTCACTCCCAGACTGACCTCTGACCCTGGTCACCCCAGACCGACCTCTAACCGACCACAAACTGCTGAAGATTGAATAAAGATGGACTTTAACCCTGCGTCTGGTGTCCAGTGTTATTGTGGACGATGAGATGAGGAGGGGTGAGGGGAAATGGAAGGGATGTGAGGGGATGAGGAGAGGGAGAGGGAAGGGTTGTGAGGTCAGCAGAGGGGGAGAAGCTGGCTGAGGGTTGGGAAGAGGGATGGGGGGTGGACTGAACTCCTTCCCCTCCCCCCCCCCCCGGGAATGTGAGCCCCCCATGACCCCCTCCCCTTTCATTCATTCTGTGGGACCGCCCCTCCTTTCCCACTCCACAACCTCTCCCTCCTCCCCTCCCCCGGTCTGTATGACTGCCCGACCCCTCCCCTGCGGATCAGGTTCCGGGATCAGCCGGCTGTCGCGGTGTAAAGGTCGACGGCGAGAGTAGGGGGAGGGCGCTTGACACCCTCAGACAGACAGACACAGCCGGCTGCAGCTCCATAGGGTCCGCTATGTCGGCCGAGACTCCGTGAGTTTGCTGGGTGGTGTGGGTGTGAGTGTGGGGGGGGGGGGGGCTATAACGGGACGGCGACACAACTCAGTACTCACGTTCTCTGCTCTCTCTACACCACAGCCCTCGATGCCACCTCTAACTCCGCACCGTCCCTCTCCGCCCCCTCGTCTCCAACTATACCCTCTCTGTCCCCCCTGTCGTTCCCCTCCCCCGCTTTCCCATCCCTTAACCCTTCCCTCCCCTCCCTCTCTTCCCCCACTCTCACCCACCCCTCTTTCCCCATCTGTCTCCCACCCTCTCTGCTCCTCAGTCTCGATACCAACTTCTCACTTTGGCTGTCTCTCTGCCTGCCCTCACTGACCCGCACTTTGCCTCCCCCCCGCCCCCCCCAGGACCTCTGTCGAACGCTACCGAGCTGCCATGTTACTCAGTGCAGCCGGGGATTCACTTGGATACCGGAACCAACGATGGGAATACTGTGAGAGTGGTCCCCAAATTCACCAGGAGCTTGTCGAACTGGGGGGTCTCGCTGCCATTGAAGCCCGTCTTCCCGACTGGAGGGTTAGTGATGACACCGTGTTACATCTTGCCACAGCAGAGGCACTCAACTCAGGTCAGCGAGTGTGAGAGGGAACTTCCCTCCGTGTCTGACCCCGGGAATGTGTGATGGGGCAGTGAGGAGGGAGCTTCACTCTGTGTCTGACCCCGGGAGTGTGTGATGGGACGGTGTGGAGGGAGCTTCACTCTGTGTCTGACCCCGGGAGTGTGTGATGGGACGGTGTGGAGGGAGCTTCACTCTGTGTCTGACCCCGGGAGTGTGTGATGGGACGGTGTGGAGGGAGCTTCACTCTGTGTCTGACCCCGGGAGTGTGTGATGGGACGGTGTGGAGGGAGTTTCATTCTGTGTCTGACCCCGGGAGTGTGTGATGGGACGGTGTGGAGGGAGCTTCACTCTGTGTCTGACCCCGGGAGTGTGTGATGGGACGGTGTGGAGGGAGCTTCACTCTGTGCCTGACCCCGGGAGTGTGTGATGGGACGGTGTGGAGGGAGTTTAACTCTGTGTCTGACCCCGGGAGTGTGTGATGGGATGGTGTGGAGGGTACGATGTGAGCCTATAGAGGTTGGGGGTAGATATTTTGCTGGCTGCTCATGTGTAGATCCTGTCCTTTCCTAGGCATTACAGGCAATGCACAAAAGAGTAATCAGGACCGTCACTGAGGTCACCTCCAGATGGTTATGTATCAAGAGATGTAACCCATGGACCAATGCTCCTGGGACTCAATCCACAGCCTGATCAACCCTGGCTGGTCGCCTGGGTGAGAGTGTTTAATGTTGAATGACCCTAAACACACGATGACCCCAGGTTACATCACTAATGATATGTCCCAGCACATCCTAGATTGTATCTCAACATGATTATATAAAAAAGGAGTGAGCACAGGAACATTAAATTGCAAGAAAATAACAAGTGAACTCCCCATTGCAACATTCCCTCCTTTGATTCTAAATAACACATTTAGAATCATTATTATAAAAAAATTTCAGAGCCAGAAAAAGTTGCGTTGCCTGCATTGAGTATAAAACTTAAATCAAAAATTCACCCTGATTGAATGATCAAAAGGTGTTTATAGAAATGTGACAGTCAGGTTCCCTGGTATTTATGAGTTGGTATACCCTGAGTAACACACACAAAGTGCTGGAGGGTCTCAGGCCGTGTCCATGGAAATGAGTAAAGAGTTGAGCATGAAAGATAAAGTGCCTGAGAGGAAGGAATCTGATAGGAGAGGAGAGGAGAGTAGATCGCAGGAGAAAGGGAAGGAGGAGAGGCATCAGGGAGAAGTGAAAGGCAGGTGAGATGAGGTAAGAGGCCAGAGTGGCAAGTAGAAGAAGAGGGAGGGGGGGAAGGGAAATATTTTTTACCGGAAGGAGAAATCAAGGTTTGTGCCATCAGGTTGGAGGCTCCTGCACAGTGCGTGTGGCCTCATCGTGGCAGAGGAAGAGGTCATGGACCGTCATGTCCGAATGGGAATGGGAATGAGAATAGGAATTAAATAGTTGACCACTGGGAAGTGGTATTTTTGTTCATTCACTCAGGTTAGTTTGCACAGTTCTGTTAACGATGGTATTTGTACAAGTCATGAAGGGAGCTGTGATAAGATGCTCCATTGTGGATATTATGACTTGTAATATCGAGCAACCCCAGCTTCCTGGATTTAATTGAATGCAGTCAAAGGAATTCCCTCCATCTGCTTGATGGATCTTAGCTGCTTCTTTATGAACATCATCACTCAAATCAGTTACGTCTTCAAAGTTGTCAGGTATGTAAATAGGCATTCCTCGCCTATAGTTGCACATCCCCCCCCCCCTTTACCGCTAAGAGATCGAATACAGTACGATTTTGGAGAACCATGGCGGCCTTTTCTGTTGTTGCTTTCTATAAGGCACTGGCTGTGTCATCACTATCAATGAGACAAGTTGGGTAGGAATACAATAACATCAGATGTTATGGTGTGCAGTAGTTAATGATTCTGTGTGACATTGTTAGCAATTTACTCACTGTAGCCCAGCAGTGTAGGGCTGGGGCAGGGCTCACAGACAGACTAACTACAGAGCCTGTTGTCCTCGTCAGCTACAACTTTAGCTCACTTGCATTGGCACATTTGGCTCTGCTTTCACCGCCGAGTTGGCAATTAACAGCACTTAATACGGACCTTCCCACCCAGCACTCAGTGGATCCACTCAC
Organism: Hemitrygon akajei; assembly: GCF_048418815.1. Lineage (NCBI taxonomy): Eukaryota > Metazoa > Chordata > Chondrichthyes > Myliobatiformes > Dasyatidae > Hemitrygon > Hemitrygon akajei. The sequence continues at coordinate 1,169,640 of NC_133154.1, forward strand.
CCGGGATCAAGGCAAGTGTTTGTTTTGTTGGACCTCGCTAAGCAGCAGAGATCTGCCGAGAAGCAGACTAGGAGCTTGGGATAGTTAACTAAACCCTCTGCCATTATATGAATAATCAAGAAATCAATAATCAATAATCAGAGATCAAGAGATCTTATTACAATCTCCATAAGACATAAGAGCAGAATTAGGCCATTCGGCCCATCGAGTCTGCTCTGCCAGTCTATCATGGCCGATTTATTCTCCCTCTCGGCCCCATTCTCCTGCCTTCTATCTGTAACCATTGATGCTCTGGATAATCAAACTCAGCTTTAACTATTCCCAGTGACTTGGCCTCATAGCATCTGTGGCAATTACCCTCCGGCTATATAAATCCCTCCTCATCTCTGTTGTAAAGGGACGTCCCTGTATTCTGAGGCTGTGCCTTCTGGTCCCAGACTCCCCCATTGCAGGAAACATCCTGTCCACGTCTACACTATCTGGACCTTTCAGCTTTCAATAGGTTTCACTGAGATCCCCCCTCATCCTTCTACATTCCAGGGAGTACAGACTCAGACATCAAATGCTTCTTGTAAGTTAACCCTTTTGTTCCCCGAATCATTCTTGTGAAGCTTCTCTGGACCCTCTCCAATTCCAGCACATCCTTTCTCAGATAAGCGGCCCGAAACTGCTCACAATATCCCAAGTGTGGTGAGACCAACGCAGTATAAAGCCTCAACATTACATCCTTGCTTTTACGTTCCAGTCCTCCTGAAATTAATGCATTTGCCTTCCTCACTACCTGCAAGTTGCCCTTTCGGGAATCCTGACCAAGGGCTCCCAAGTCCCTTTGCACCTCTCATTTTGGAATTTTCTCCCCATTTAGAAAACAGTCTATGCTTTTAATTTCTTCCACCAAGGTGCATGACCGCACACTTCCTGACATATTCCATGTACCACTTTTTTGCCCATTCTCCTAATCTCTCTGTTTTTCTGCTGCCTCAACACTACCTGCCCCTCACCTATCCTGCATCACCCAAATAATTGACATATAATGTGAAAAGGAGTGGTCCTAGCACCAACTCCTGCAGAACACCACTTGTCACTAGCAGCCAACCAGAAAAGTCTCCCTTTAAACACACACAAAATGCTGATGGAACGCAGCAGGCCAGGCAGCATCTATAGGAAGATGTACAGTCGGCGTTTTGGACCGAGACCCTTCGTCAGGACTAACTGAAAGAAGAGATAGTAAGAGATTTGAAAGTGGGAGGGGGAGGGGGATATCCGAAATGATTGGAGAAGACAGGAGGGGGAGGGGTGGAGCTGAGAGCTGGAAAGTTGATTGGCAAAAGGGATACAGAGCTGGAGAAGGGAAAGGATCATGGGACGGGAGGCCTCAGGAGAAAAGAGGGGGGGGGGAGCACCAGAGGGAGATGGAGAACAGGCAGAGTGATGGGCAGAGAGAGAACAAAAAGGGGAGGGGGGAAAATAATTAAATCAGGGAAGGGGTAAGAAGGGGAGAGGGGCATTAACGGAAGTTAGAGAAGTCAATGTTCATGCCATCAGGTTGGAGGCTACCCAGACGGTATATAAGGTGTTGTTCCTCCAACCTGAGTTTGGATTCATTTTGACAATAGAGGAGGCCATGGATAGACATATCAGAATGGGAATGGGACGTGGAATTAAAATGTGTGGCCACTGGGAGATCCTGCTTTCTCTGGCAGACAGAGTGTAGGTGTTCAGTGAAACGGTCTCCCAGTCTGCGTCAGGTCTCACCAATATAGGAAAGGCCTCCATCCCATGATCCTTTCCCTTCTCCAGCTCTGAATCCCTTTTGCCAATCACCTGCTCCTCCACCTATCTTGGTGTCATCCACAAACTTATCCACAAAACCATTTAATCCATAATCTAAATCATCGATATACAGTGTAAAAAGAAGCAGCCCGAACACCGACCCTGCAGAACAACACTAGTAACCGGCAACCAACCAGAATAGGATCCCTTTATTCCCCCCACCCCTTTGCTTTCTGCCTGTCAGCCAATGCTCCACCCATTCCAATATCTTTCCTGTAATTCTATGGGCTCTCATCTTACTAAGCAGCCTCTTATGCGGCACCTTATCGAAGGCCTTTTGAAAATCCAAATACACAACATCCACAGCCTCTCCCTTGTCAATTTTATGAGATTACCTCAAAAAATTCCAATAGGCTGGTGAGGCAGAATCTTCCCTTCATGAAACCATGCTGGCTTGGGCCTACCTTGTCATGCACCTCGAGGTATTTCATAACCTCGTCCTTGAGGATTGACTCCAATAACTTTCCATCTACTGTCAGACTAATAGGTCTGTAATTTTCTTTTTGCTGCCTCCCTCCTTTCTTAAACAGCGGAACTACATTTGCGACCTTCCAGTCCTCCAGAATCATGCCAGAGTCTATTGATTCCTGACAGATCATTTCCAATGCCTCCACAATCTCCAAAGCCACCTCCTTCAGAATCTGTGGGTACACCTCATCCGGTCCGGGAGACTTATCTATTCTTAGTCCATTTAGCTTCCCTGGCACTTTCTCTCTAGTAATCTTGACTGTACCTAATTCTATTCCCTGAGACCTCTGGCTATCAGGTATGTTACTAATGTCTTCCACAGTGAAGACTGATGCAAAATACTCATTTAGTTCCTCTGCCATCTCCTTGTTATCCATTGTACTGCAATTTCTCTAGCATCATTTTCAATCGGTCCTATATCTACCCATGTCACTTTTTTACTCTTAGTATCCTTTTTTATGTTAATTGCCAGCTTCCTTTCATAATTCATCTTTTCTTTCCTAATGACTTCCTTAGTTTCCTTCTGTAAGTTTTTAAAATTCGTCCAGTCCTCAGTTTTCCCACTAATTTTTGCTTCCTCGTACACCGTCTCTTTTGCTTTTATTTTAGCCTTAACCTCTCCCGTTAGCCACATTTATGCCATTTTTCCATTCATGATTTTCTTTTTTCTTGGAATATATTTTTCCTGCACTTTCCTTATTTCTTGTAGGAATTTCATCCAATTCTGCTCTACCATCCCTCCATCCAGCTTACTTTTCCAATCAACTTGGGGCAGTTCCTCTCTCATACCACTGTAATTTCCTTTGTTCCACTGAAATATTGATACACCTGATATCAGCTTCTCCTTTTCAGATTTGAAACTGAATTCAATCATATTATGATTACTACTTCCAAGGGGTTCCATTACCTCTAGCTCCCTAATTGCCTCAGGTTCATTACACAGCACCCAATCCAAAACAACCGATCCCCTGGTGGGCTTATGGACAAGCAGCTCCAAAAAGCCATCCCGTTCAATCGGGGAGTCTGTGCCGATTGGCATCTCATGGTGTGATGTTATCATCGCTCAGTCATGGACATCCTCATGCAGGGATCTCACCTTGTTGTGGTAGAGAGTCCTTGTGAGTTCCTGAGATCTGAAGAATGATGCTCCCTAGAGATTAGCCATCAGGTGTTTAGCTCCTGCTGGGGTCACAGTAAGGTCAAGGGGGAGATCCCTGCAAAGCGATTCAACGGAAACCTCGATGGTGGAGCTGGTGGAAGATGATTGCACATCATAATGGCGCAGCAACACTGAAATGTCCCCGGTTATCATGCATTCCTGCCACTGGAATAGTCCGGCTCAGGTAGCACATGTCCATCCCGGTCAGATAGATCACGTCCATCTGGGTCAGGGTCAGGTATCACACGTCCATCCGGGTCAGATATCACACGTCCATCCGGGTCAGGGTCAGGTATCACACGTTTATCTGGGTCAGATATCACACGTCCATCTGAGTCAGGGTCAGATATCACACGTTCATCTGGGTCAGGGTCAGATATCACACGTCCATCTGGGTCAGGGTCAGATATCACGTTTGTCCTGGTCAGATATCACACGTCCATCTGGGTCAGGGTCAGATATCACACGTCCATCCGGGTCAGATATTACACGTCCATCCAGGTCAGATATCACACGTCCATCCGGGTCAGGGTCAGATATCACACGTTTATCGGGGTCAGGGTCAGATATCACAAGTCCATCTTGGTCAGATATCACACGTCCATCTGGGTCAGGGTCAGATATCACACGTCCATCCGGGTCAGGGTCAGATATCACAAGTCCATCTTGGTCAGATATCACAAGTCCATCTGGGTCAGGGTCAGATATCACACGTTTGTCCGGGTCAGATATCACACGTCCATCCGGGTCAGGGTCAGATATCACACGTTTATCTGGGTCAGATATCACACGTCCATCTGGGTCAGGGTCAGATATCACACGTCCATCCGGGTCAGATATTACACGTCCATCCAGGTCAGATATCACACGTCCATCTGGGTCAGGGTCAGATATCACACGTTCATCTGGGTCAGGGTCAGATATCACACGTCCATCAAGTTCAGGGTCAGATATCACACATTTATCTGGGTCAGGGTCAGATATCACAAGTCCATCTTGGTCAGATATCACACGTCCATCTGGGTCAGGGTCAGATATCACACGTTTGTCCGGGTCAGATATCACACGTCCATCCGGGTCAGGGTCAGATATCACAAGTCCATCTTGGTCAGATATCACACGTTTGTCCGGGTCAGATATCACACGTCCATCCGGGTCAGGGTCAGATGTCACACGTCCATCTGGGTCAGGGTCAGATATCACACGTTCATCTGGGTCAGGGTCAGATATCACTTTTGTCCCGGTCAGATATCACACGTCTATCCGGGTCAGATATCACAAGTCCATCTTGGTCAGATATTACACGTCCATCTGGGTCAGGGTCAGATATCACACGTTTGTCCGGGTCAGATATCACACGTTTGTCCGGGTCAGGTATCACACGTCCATCTGGGTCAGGGTCAGATATCACACGTTCATCTGGGTCAGGGTCAGATATCACGTTTGTCCCGGTCAGATATCACACGTCCATCCGGGTCAGGGTCAGATATCACAAGTCCATCTTGGTCAGATATCACACGTCCATCTGGGTCAGGGTCAGATATCACAAGTTTGTCCGGGTCAGATATCACATGTCCATCTGGGTCAGGGTCAGATATCACACGTTTATCTGGGTCAGATATCACACGTCCATCTGGGTCAGGGTCAGATATCACACGTTCATCTGGGTCAGGGTCAGATATCACGTTTGTCCCAGTCAGATATCACACGTCCATCTGGGTCAGGGTCAGATATCACGTTTGTCCCGGTCAGATATCACACGTCCATCCGGGTCAGGGTCAGATATCACGTTTGTCTCGGGCATATATCACACGTCCATCCGGGTCAGGGTCAGATATCACACGTCCATCTGGGTCAGGGTCAGATATCACACGTTTGTCCGGGTCAGGTATCACACGTCCATCTGGGTCAGGGTCAGATATCACACGTCCATCCGGGTCAGATATTACACGTCCATCAGGGTCAGGTATCACATGTCCATCTGGGTCAGGGTCAGATATCACACGTCCATCCGGGTCAGATATCACACGTCCATCTGGGTCAGGGTCAGATATCACACGTTCATCTGGGTTAGGGTCAGATATCACGTTTGTCCCGGTCAGATATCACACGTCCATCCGGGTCAGGGTCAGATATCACAAGTCCATCTTGGTCAGATATCACACGTCCATCTGGGTCAGGGTCAGATATCACACGTTTGTCCGGGTCAGATATCACATGTCCATCCGGGTCAGGGTCAGATATCACACATCCATCTGGGTCAGGGTCAGATATCACACGTTCATCTGGGTCAGGGTCAGATATCACGTTTGTCCCAGTCAGATATCACACGTCCATCTGGGTCAGGGTCAGATATCACGTTTGTCCCGGTCAGATATCACACGTCCATCCGGGTCAGGGTCAGATATCACACGTTCATCTGGGTCAGATATTACACGTCCATCTGGGTCAGATATCACACGTCCATCTGGGTCAGGGTCAGATATCACACGTTCATCTGGGTCAGGGTCAGATATCACGTTTGTCCCGGTCAGATATCACACGTCCATTCGGGTCAGATATCACACGTCCATTCGGGTCAGGGTCAGATATCACACGTCCATCTGGGTCAGATATCACACGGCCATCGGGGTCATGGTCAGATATCACACGTTCATCTAGGTCAGGGTCAGATATCACGTTTGTCCCGGTCAGATATCACACGTCCATCCGGGTCAGGGTCAGATATCACACGTTCATCTGGGTCAGATATTACACGTCCATCTGGGTCAGATATCACACGTCCATCTGGGTCAGGGTCAGATATCACACGTTCATCTGGGTCAGGGTCAGATATCACGTTTGTCCCAGTCAGATATCACACGTCCATCTGGGTCAGGGTCAGATATCACACGTCCATCTGGGTCATGGTCAGATATCACACGTTCATCTAGGTCAGGGTCAGATATCATGTTTGTCCCGGTCAGATATCACACGTCCATCCGGGTCAGGGTCAGATATCACGTTTGTCTCGGTCAGATATCACACGGCCATCGGGGTCAGGGTCAGATATCACACGTCCATCTGGGTCAGGGTCAGATATCACATGGCCATCGGGGTCAGGGTCAGATATCACACGTCCATCCGGGTCCGGGTCAGATATCACACGTCCATCCGGGTCAGGGTCAGATATCACACGTTTATCTGGGTCAGATATCACACGTCCATCTGGGTCAGGGTCAGATATCACACGTTCATCTGGGTCAGGGTCAGATATCACGTTTGTCCCAGTCAGATATCACACGTCCATCTGGGTCAGGGTCAGATATCACGTTTGTCTCGGTCAGATATCACATGGCCATCGGGGTCAGGGTCAGATATCACACGTCCATCTGGGTCAGGGTCAGATATCACATGGCCATCGGGGTCAGGGTCAGATATCACACGTCCATCCGGGTCCGGGTCAGATATCACACGTCCATCCGGGTCAGGGTCAGATATCACGTTTGTCTCGGTCAGATATCACACGGCCATCGGGGTCAGGGTCAGATATCACACGTCCATCTGGGTCAGGGTCAGATATCACATGGCCATCGGGGTCAGGGTCAGATATCACACGTCCATCCGGGTCCGGGTCAGATATCACACGTCCATCTGGGTCAGGGTCAGATATCACGTTTGTCCCGGTCAGATATCACACGTCCATCCGGGTCAGGGTCAGATATCACGTTTGTCTCGGGCATATATCACACGTCCATCTGGGTCAGGGTCAGATATCACACGTCCATCTGGGTCATGGTCAGATATCACACGTTCATCTAGGTCAGGGTCAGATATCATGTTTGTCCCGGTCAGATATCACTCGTCCATCCGGGTCAGGGTCAGATATCACGTTTGTCTCGGTCAGATATCACACGGCCATCGGGGTCAGGGTCAGATATCACACGTCCATCTGGGTCAGGGTCAGATATCACATGGCCATCGGGGTCAGGGTCAGATATCACACGTCCATCCGGGTCCGGGTCAGATATCACACGTCCATCTGGGTCAGGGTCAGATATCACGTTTGTCCCGGTCAGATATCACACGGCCATCGGGGTCAGGGTCAGATATCACACGTCCATCGGGGTCAGGGTCAGATATCACACGTCCATCCGGGTCCGGGTCAGATATCACACGTCCATCTGGGTCAGGGTCAGATATCACGTTTGTCCCGGTCAGATATCACACGTCCATCCGGGTCAGGGTCAGATATCACGTTTGTCTCGGGCATATATCACACGTCCATCCGGGTCAGGGTCAGATATCACACGTCCATCTGGGTCAGGGTCAGATATCACATGTTTGTCCGGGTCAGATATCACACGTTTGTCCGGGTCAGGTATCACACGTCCATCTGGGTCAGGGTCAGATATCACACGTCCATCCGGGTCAGATATTACACGTCCATCAGGGTCAGGTATCACACGTCCATCTGGGTCAGGGTCAGATATCACACGTCCATCCGGGTCAGATATCACACGTCCATCTGGGTCAGGGTCAGATATCACACGTTCATCTGGGTCAGGGTCAGATATCACGTTTGTCCCGGTCAGATATCACACGTCCATCCGGGTCAGGGTCAGATATCACAAGTCCATCTTGGTCAGATATCACACGTTTGTCCGGGTCAGATATCACACGTCCATCTGGGTCAGGGTCAGATATCACACGTTCATCTGGGTCAGGGTCAGATATCACGTTTGTCCCAGTCAGATATCACACGTCCATCTGGGTCAGGGTCAGATATCACGTTTGTCCCGGTCAGATATCACACGTCCATCCGGGTCAGGTCAGATATCACGTTTGTCTCGGGCATATATCACACGTCCATCCGGGTCAGGGTCAGATATCACACGTTCATCTGGGTCAGATATTACACGTCCATCTGGGTCAGATATCACACGTCCATCTGGGTCAGGGTCAGATATCATGTTTGTCCCAGTCAGATATCACACGTCCATCTGGGTCAGGGTCAGATATCACACGTCCATCTGGGTCATGGTCAGATATCACACGTTCATCTAGGTCAGGGTCAGATATCATGTTTGTCCCGGTCAGATATCACACGTCCACCCGGGTCAGGGTCAGATATCACGTTTGTCTCGGTCAGATATCACACGGCCATCGGGGTCAGGGTCAGATATCACACGTCCATCTGGGTCAGGGTCAGATATCACATGGCCATCGGGGTCAGGGTCAGATATCACACGTCCATCCGGGTCCAGGTCAGATATCACACGTCCATCCGGGTCAGGGTCAGATATCACACGTCCATTTGGGTCAGATATCACACGGCCATCGGGGTCAGGGTCAGATATCACACGGCCATCGAGGTCAGGGTCAGATATCACACGTCCATCCGGGTCAGATATCACACAGCCATCGGGGTCAGGGTCAGATATCACACGTCCATCTGGGTCAGATATCACACGTCCATCCGGGTCAGATATCACACGGCCATCGGGGTCAGGGTCAGATATCACACGGCCATCTGGGTCAGATATCACACGGCCATCCGGGTCAGATATCACACGGCCATCTGGGTCAGGGTCAGATATCACACGTCCATCTGGGTCAGATATCACACGGCCATCGGGGTCAGGGTCAGATATCACACGGCCATCTGGGTCAGATATCACACGGCCATCTGGGTCAGGGTCAGATATCACACGTCCATCTGGGTCAGATATCACACGGCCATCGGGGTCAGAGTCAGATATCACACGTCCATCTGGGTCAGGGTCAGATATCACACGGCCATCGGGGTCAGGGTCAGATATCACACGTCCATCTGGGTCAGATATCACACGTCCATCTGGGTCAGGGTCAGATATCACATGGCCATCGGGGTCAGGGTCAGATATCACACGTCCATCCGGGTCCGGGTCAGATATCACACGTCCATCCGGGTCAGGGTCAGATATCACACGTCCATTTGGGTCAGATATCACACGGCCATCGGGGTCAGGGTCAGATATTACACGTCCATCCGGGTCAGATATCACACGTCCATCCGGGTCAGATATCACACGGCCATCGGGGTCAGGGTCAGATATCACACGGCCATCTGGGTCAGATATCACACGGCCATCGGGGTCAGGGTCAGATATCACACGGCCTTCTGGGTCAGACATCACACGGCCATCGGGGTCAGGGTCAGATATCACACAGCCATCTGGGTCAGATATCACACGGCCATCCGGGTCAGATATCACATGGCCATCTGGGTCAGGGTCAGGATTCACACGGCCATCGGGGTCAGGGTCAGATATCACACGGCCATCTGGGTCAGATATCACATGTCCATCTGGGTCAGATATCACACGGCCATCCGGGTCAGATATCACACAGCCATCTGGGTCAGGGTCAGATATCACACGTCCATCTGGGTCAGATATCACACAGCCATCGGGGTCAGAGTCAGATATCACACGTCCATCTGGGTCAGGGTCAGATATCACACGGCCATCGGGGTCAGGGTCAGATATCACACGGCCATCTGGGTCAGATATCACACGTCCATCTGGGTCAGATATCACATGGCCATCCGGGTCAGATATCACACGGCCATCTGGGTCAGGGTCAGGTATCACACGTCCATCTGGGTCAGATATCACACGGCCATCGGGGTCAGAGTCAGATATCACACGTCCATCTGGGTCAGATATCACACGTCCATCTGGGTCAGGGTCAGATATCACACGTCCATCTGGGTCAGGGTCAGATATCACACGGCCATCGGGGTCAGGGTCAGATATCACACGTCCATCTGGGTCAGGGTCAGATATCACACGTCCATCCGGGTCAGATATCACACGTCCATCTAGGTCAGATATCACACGGCCATCGGGGTCAGAGTCAGATATCACACGTCCATCTGGGTCAGGGTCAGATATCACACGGCCATCGGGGTCAGGGTCAGATATCACACGTCCATCTGGGTCAGGGTCAGATATCACATGGCCATCGGGGTCAGGGTCAGATATCACACGTCCATCTGGGTCAGGGTCAGATATCACACGTCCATCCGGGTCAGATATCACACGTCCATCTGGGTCAGATATCACACGGCCATCGGGGTCAGAGTCAGATATCACACGTCCATCTGGGTTAGGGTCAGATATCACATGGCCATCGGGGTCAGGGTCAGATATCACACGGCCATCTGGGTCAGATATCACACGTCCATCTGGGTCAGATATCACACGGCCATCTGGGTCAGGGTCAGATATCACACGTCCATCTGGGTCAGATATCACACAGCCATTGGGGTCAGGGTCAGATATCACACGTCCATCTGGGACAGGGTCAGATATCACACGGCCATCGGGGTCAGGGTCAGATATCACACGTCCATCTGGGTCAGGGTCAGATATCACACGGCCATCGGGGTCAGAGTCAGATATCACACGTCCATTTGGGTCAGGGTCAGATATCACACGGCCATCGGGGTCAGGGTCAGATATCACGTTTGTCCCAGTCAGATAACACCAAAGAATGGTTAAAGTTGGTGTTTTGGGCCGACGCTACATCAGAAGGGTCTTGTCCTGAAACCTCGGCTGTTTATTTATCCAGAGATGCTGCCTGACCTGCTGAGTTGCTTCAGTAGTTTAGACCATAGACCATAAGACATAGGAGCAGAATTAGGCCATTTGGCCCATCGAGTCTGCTCTGCCATTCAATCATGGCTGATCCTTTTTCCCCTCCTCAGCCCCACTCCCCGGCCTTCTCCCCATAGCCAGGCAGAGACTTTCTTCTCTAAGTCCCACCAATTCACTAGACAGGCCTCATCAGTGGAGCTCAGATAGAGGAAATGCATGGCGTTCCACACAAATGGTTTTAACCCCTCTGGCAGGGAGACCTTCCACTGGAAACCCACCAAAAGACCAGAGCACTTTCCCAAGTCTTTGCGGGTATCCGTCCCCCTCCTTTCCTTCGCTACACCGATTACTGTATTGGTGCTGCCTCCTGCACACATGCTGAGCTTGTTGACTTCATTAACTTTGCCTCCAACTTTCACCCTGCCCTCAAATTTACCCGGTCCATTTCTGACACCTCCCTCCCCTTTCTTGATCTTCCTGTCTCCATCTCTGGAGATGGCTTATCTACTGATATCTACTATAAGCTTACAGACTCTCACAGCGACCTGGACTATTCCTCTTCCCACCCTGTCTCTTGCAAAAGGGCTATCCCCTTCTCACAATTCCTCCGTCTCCGCCGCATCTTCTCTCAGGATGAGGCTTTTCATTCCAGGACAAAGGAGATGTCTTCCTTTTTTAAACAAAGGGGCTTCCCTTCTTCCACCATCAACTCTGCTCTCAAACGCATCTCTCCCATTTCCCGCACATCTGCCCTCACCCTATCCGCCCGCCACCCCACTCGGGATAGGGTTCCCCTTGTCCTTACCTACCACCCCACCAGCCTCCAGGTCCAACGTATAATTCTCCGTAACTCCCGCCACCTCCAACGGGATCCCACTACCAAACACGTTTTTCCCTCCCCCCCTTTCTGCTCCCTACGTGACTCCCTTGTCCACTCGTCCCCCCCCATCCCTTCCCACTGATCTCCCTCCTGGCATTTATCCTTGTAAGCGGAACAAGTGCTACACCTGCCCTTACACTTCCTCCCTCACCACCATTCAGGGCCCCAGACAGTCCTTCCAGGTGAGGCGACACTTCACCTGTGAGTCGGCAGGTGTGGTATACTGCGTCCGGTGCTCCCGGTGTGGCCTTTTATATATTGGCGAGACCCGACGCAGACTGGGAGACCGTTTCGCTGAACACCTACGCTCAGTCCGCCAGAGAAAGCAGGATCTCCCAGAGGCCTCACATTTTAATTCCACGTCCCATTCCCATTCTGATATGTCTATCCATGGCCTCCTCTATTGTCAAAATGAATCCAAACTCAGGTTGGAGGAACAACACCTTATATACCGGCTGGGTAGCCTCCAACCTGATGGCATGAACACTGACTTCTCTAACTTCCGTTAATGCCCCTCCTCCCCTTCTTACCCCATCCCTGACATATTTAGTTGTTTGTCTGTTCTCCATCTCCCTCTGGTGCTCCCCCCCCCCCATTCTTTCTCCTGAGGCCTCCCGTCCCATGATCCTTTCCCTTCTCCAGCTCTGTATCACTTTCGCCAATCACCTTTCCAGCTCTTAGCTTCATCCCACCCCCTCCGGTCTACTCCTATCATTTCGCATTTCCCCCTCCCCCCACTACTTTTTACTCTTACTATCTTTCCTTTTGGTTAGTCCCGACGAAGGGTCTCGGCCCGAAACGTCGACAGTGCTTCTCCTTATAGATGCTGCCTGGCCTGCTGTGTTCCACCAGCATTTTGTGTGAGTTGTTTGAATCTGCAGATTTCCTCCTGTTTGCACTTTCTCCAGTTGGCTATTGCAGAGGATGTGGCTGAGAAGCCCTGCTGACAGTCTTGCGTCCTCTGCAAATCAGCGTTGTCAGTGAGGAGGATGTCATTGATAGACAGATACTTTGATCCCAAAGGAAATTACTGTGTCACAGTAACATTACAGGTGCAAGACGTAGAAAGCATGAAAAATAAGTTACCTCAAACAGTCTAACGGGAGGGGTCATCACTTTCCTGGCTATAGGGTGACTCATTATAGAGGGTAAGAATGACCTCATGCAGCGCTCTTTGGAGCAGCACAGTTGTCTTAGTCTATTACTGAAAGTGCTCCGTGGTGGCATGCAGAGGGTGTGAAATGTTGTCCACAATTGACAGGATTTCCAATAGGGTCTTTAGTTCTACCACGGCCAGTTTGACTACTATAACAGAGCCAGAGTTTCTAATCAGATTATTGAGCCTGTTGGCATCACCCATGTTGATGCCATTGCCCCAGCAAGCCTCTGCATAGAAGATTGTACTGGCAACAACAGAACATATGAAGAAGGGGCCTGCATACTCCAAAGGACCTCAATGTCTTCAGGAAGTAGAGGTGACTCTGGCCCTTCTTGTACACAGCCTGTGTTGGTACTCCACTCAAGTCTGTCATCCAGGTCACCCCCTGGTACTTGTAGGTTCTCACCACATCCACATCCTCACCATCAATAGTAACGGAGCAGTGCAGGCTTAGTCTTCCTAAAGTCTATCACCATCTCTGTTGTCTCCCTGATGTTAAGCTGCAGATAATTCAGCTTGCACTATTTGACAAAGTCCTCTACCAGAGCCCTGTAATCATCCTCCCGTCCTCCCTTTATACATACAACTATTGCTGATTCATCAGAGAATTTCTGTAGATGACATGACTCAGTGTAATATCCAAAGTCTGAGGTACACGGGAAACAGGAAGGGAGACAATACAGTCCCCATGCTTACGGCCATGTCTGACGCAGCTCTGAAGCTGTAAAGGACAACCTCCACATCTGGTTTTCGTAGGACCAAGCCCATCAGCCTCTTACCGATGGAATGGCTCCACGTAACAGAGCCACATGGGGATTCCTGACGCAGTCCTGATGTACCCTCATTCCAACATGAGAATGACCTCGGGAGTGTGTGATGGGACGATGTGGAGAGAGCTTCACTCTGTCTGACCCCGGGAATGTGTGATGGGACGGTGTGGAGGGAGATTCACTCTGTGTCTGACCCCGGGAGTGTGTGATGGGACGGTGTGGAGGGAGTTTCACTCTGTGTCTGACCCCGGGAGAGTGTGATGGGACGGTGTGGAGGGAGATTCACTCTGTGTCTGACCCTGGGAGTGTGTGATGGGACGGTGTGGAGGGAGATTCACTCTGTGTCTGACCCTGGGAGTGTGTGATGGGACGGTGTGGAGGGAGTTTCACTCTGTGTCTGACCTTGGGAGTGTGTGATGGGACGGTGTAGAGGGAGCTTCACTCTATCTGACCCTGGGAGTGTGTGATGGGACGGTGTGGAGGGAGCTTCACTCTGTCTGACCCTGGGACTGTGTGATGGGATGGTGTGGAGGGAGATTCACTGTGTCTGACCCTGGAGTGTGTGATGGGATGGTGTGGAGGGAGTTTCACTCTGTGTCTGACCCCGGGAGTGTGTGATGGGACGGTGTGGAGGGAGTTTCACTCTGTGTCTGACCCCGGGAGAGTGTGATGGGACGGTGTGGAGGGAGCTTCACTCTGTGCCAGACCCTGGGAGTGTGTGTGATGGGACGGTGTGGAGGGAGATTCACTCTGTGTCTGACCCTGGGAGTGTGTGATGGGACAGTGTGGAGGGAGATTCACTCTGTGTCTGACCCTGGGAGTGTGTGATGGGATGGTGTGGAGGGAGTTTCACTCTGTGTCTGACACCGGGAGTGTGTGATGGGACGGTGTGGAGGGAGTTTCACTCTGTGTCTGACCCCGGGAGAGTGTGATGGGACGGTGTGGAGGGAGCTTCACTCTGTGCCAGACCCTGGGAGTGTGTGTGATGGGACGGTGTGGAGGGAGATTCACTCTGTGTCTGACCCTGGGAGTGTGTGATGGGACAGTGTGGAGGGAGATTCACTCTGTGTCTGACCCTGGGAGTGTGTGATGGGACGGTGTGGAGGGAGCTTCACTCTATGTCTGACCCTGGGAGTGTGTGATGGGACACTCTGTGTCTGACCCTGGGAGTGTGTGATGGGACGGTGTGGAGGGAGATTCACTCTGTGTCTGACCCTGGGAGTGTGTGATGGGATGGTGTGGAGGGAGATTCACTCTGTGTCTGACCCTGGGAGTGTGTGATGGGACGGTGTGGAGGGAGTTTCACTCTGTGTCTGACCTTGGGAGTGTGTGATGGGACGGTGTAGAGGGAGCTTCACTCTATCTGACCCTGGGACTGTGTGATGGGATGGTGTGGAGGGAGATTCACTGTGTCTGACCCTGGACTGTGTGATGGGATGGTGTGGAGGGAGTTTCACTCTGTGTCTGACCCCGGGAGTGTGTGATGGGACGGTGTGGAGGGAGTTTCACTCTGTGTCTGACCCCGGGAGTGTGTGATGGGACGGTGTGGAGGGAGTTTCACTCTGTGTCTGACCCCGGGAGTGTGTGATGGGACGGTGTGGAGGGAGTTTCACTCTGTGTCTGACCCCGGGAGAGTGTGATGGGACAGTGTGGAGGGAGATTCACTCCGTCTGACCCCGGGAGTGTGTGATGGGACAGTGTGGAGGGAGCTTCACTCTGTCTGACCCTGGGACTGAGTGATGGGATGGTGTGGAGGGAGATTCACTGTGTCTGACCCCGGGAGTGTGTGATGGGACAGTGTGGAGGGAGCTTCACTCTGTCTGACCCCGGGAGTGTGTGATGGGACGGTGTGGAGGGAGCTTCACTCTGTGCCTGACCCTGGGAGTGTGTGTGTGATGGGACGGTGTGGAGGGAGTTTCACTCTGTGTCTGACCCCGGCAGTGTGTGATGGGACGGTGTAGAGGGAGATTCACTCTGTGTCTGACCCTGGGAGTGTGTGATGGGACAGTGTGGAGGGAGATTCACTCTGTGTCTGACCCTGGGAGTGTGTGATGGGACGGTGTGGAGGGAGCTTCACTCTATGTCTGACCCTGGGAGTGTGTGATGGGACGGTGTGGAGGGAGCTTCACTCTATGTCTGACCCTGGGAGTGTGTGATGGGACGGTGTGGAGGGAGCTTCACTCTGTGTCTGACCTTGGGAGTGTGTGATGGGTTGGTGTGGAGGGAGCTTCACTCTAACCCTGGGTGTGTATAATGGGATGCTGTAGAGGGAGATTCACTCTGTGTCTAACCCCGGGAATGTGTGATGGGACGGTGTGGAGGGAGATTCATTCTGTGTCTGACCCTGGGAGTGTGTGATGGGACGGTGTGGAGGGAGCTTCACTCTGTGTCTGACCCCTGGAGTGTGTGATAGGATGGTGTAGAGGGAGCTTCACTCTGTCTGACCCTGGGAGTGTGTGATGGGATGGTGTGGAGGGAGATTCACTGTGTCTGACCCTGGAGTGTGTGATGGGATGGTGTGGAGGGAGTTTCACTCTGTGTCTGACCCCGGGAGTGTGTGATGGGACGCTGTGGAGGGAGATTCACTGTGTCTGACCCCGGAGTGTGTGATGGGATGGAGTTGAGGAAGCTTCACTCTGTTTCCGACAGGGAAGGAGGGCGATGATCTTATGCAGGAATTGGCGTTCCGATATGTGGAAGCGATGAAGGACATGGAGGGCAGGAAGCCGGGGCCCACGAGCATCCTTGGTGAGATCCTCTTGTATGCTAATCCTCCTCCCCAGTCTCTCTCTTTCCCACCCCAAACAACCCTCCCAATCTCTTTACCCTTCAGACGCTCCAATTTGTCTTTACCCCCCGTCTCTCCCCCCTCCCATTTTTCTCTCCTTTTTAGACCTGACACCCCCTCAGTGTCGGTTCTCCTCCCTCTGCAGGGACATCACAGCTGCGCCCTGGAGAGGTCGGAGGTCACTGTATCCCCTTTAACCCCCGGGCCCAGGGGTGTGGAGCAGCCATGAGGAGTATGTGTATCGGTCTCCGGTGAGCAGGACGGGGCTGGGGGGGGTGGCGGTGGGGAGGGCCATGTGTATCTGACTGACAGGGAGGGGCTGTGGGGAGGGGTGTGGAACAGCAATGAGAGGTGTGTGTCAGTGGGAGAGAGCAGAGTTGGGTGTGAGGTACGGAGTGACCTGTCTGTTCCTCATCCACCAGGTTCCCAAGGGTATCGCAGTTGCCGGACCTGATTCGTGTCAGTGTGGAGAGTGGGAGAATGACCCACCATCATCCAACTGGTCCGTTCTGGACTAAACCTTCCTCACCCCCTCCCCCTCCGTCCTCACCCCCCTCCCCAGCTCTCCACCTTCCTCACCTTTACCCTATGGGTCAGTATGGGGATAAAATCCTTAGACTTCTCCCTAACCCCCTACTCCCCTCCCCTCCCCCTTTCCCTTCCCACCTCCCCTCTCTCCCCCCCATCCTGCCTTCCCCCCCCACCTCAACCCCTCCCCCAGCTCATTGACTCCACTGGTCAGTTTTGGGATAAAACTTCCCCTCTCCTCCCTATTGTCTCTCCTCACCTCCCCTCCCCATTCCCCACTCTCCCCTATCCCATCCTCCCCACATACCCTTACCCTTCCCACTCCTCTCTCTACCCCCTCCCCAGCCCCTTCCATTCCCCATCACAGTCCCCCTCCCCACAACCCTCCCTCCACCTCCACATGCCTTCTCTTCTCAGCCCCTTCCCCCCACATGCCCCTCCCCTCCTCATGGCCCCCCTCCACCACCCCCCTCCCCCTCCCCTCCACACTCCCTCCTCCTCCACATCACCCTCTCCCACTTCCTGGTCCTCTGCCTCCTCCCTCCCCCTCTCTTTCATAAGACCAGGAGATAACGGAGCAGGATCAGGCCATTTGACCCATCGAGTCTGCTCCACTATCTCATCATGGCTGATCCATTTCCCTCTCAGCTCCAATCTCCTGCCTTCTCCCTGTATCCCTTCATGCCCTGACCAATCAAGAATCTATCAACCTATGCCTTAAATGTACAGAAAGACCACAGCTGCCTGTGGCAAAGAATTCCACAGATTCACCACTCTCTTGCTAATGAAATTACTCATCTCCATTCTGAAAGGATGCCCCTCTATTCTGAGTCTGTGTCCTCTGGTCTTAGACTCCCCTACCATAGGAAACACCCTCTCCACCTCAACTCTGTCAGGGACTTTCACTATTGGATAGGTTTCAATGAGGTCACTCCTCATTCTTCTGAATTCTAGTGAATACAGGCCCAGAGCCATCAGACACACTTCATATGACAAGCTGGTTAATCCTGGAATCATTTTTGCGAATTTTCTTTGAATCCTCTCTAAGAGAAGGGGCCCAAAATTGCTCACAATACCCCCTCTTGCTGATTGGTCACTCCTCAACTCAGAGAAATTGCTGCAAAACTCTGCTTTTACAATCTTGTTTGCTGTACTGATTAAAAAGTAGCTTTTTACTCACCTTTTTGCCCAACTTGTTCATTCTCTAACCTGCCATCTCCTTTTTCTACATCTCTCTCTCTCCCTCTAGCATTCTCCCTCCCTCTCTCTCCCCCTCTAATGTTCTCTCTCCCTCCCCTCTAACATTCTCTCTGTCCGTCTCTTTGCTTCTAATGTTCTCTCTCGCTCCCTTTGACCTTCTCTCTCTCGCTCCCTTTCCAGGGTACCTGGGCGCTCTCACCTCTGCGCTCTTCACCTCATTTGCAGTACAGGGCCGCCCACCGGAGGAGTGGGGTGCGGCCCTCCTCGAGACCCTGCCCCTTGCCCAGGAGTACGTCCGCTCAAGTGGGATGGAAGTGCCGCAGAACCTTGACGCCTGGGACTTCTTCCCCGAGAAATGGAGGTGGTGAGTGCATATTCTCCATGCAGACTGCCTGGCCCATGCGACAGGAACAGGCTCTTCAGCTCACAGCGACCACAATACAAAACTAAACACTTTTGTTAATTTTAACTGTTTTACTACTTTCAAGTGTAGCACACTTGCCAAAATGCCAGATGCCCTCTTGGCCATTTGAGCATGAGGGTAAAATTGTAAAAGGTCATTTAAAATATTAGAGACAGTGGGTAGCCTGTGGTTCAAGGAGAGAGATATCCTTTGGTGAAGGTTTTGTGCTAATTAACACCATGTTACAAGCTGAGGGCCCAAACTGAGGGGCGTCTGAACATTTAAGCTGTTATTATATTAACCTCACAACTATATGCCCCATAAGCATTTGAGATCTCATCTGTTCACAAGTTCAGAGTTTAACACGAGAAGTGACCCTTTTCCTACAGACTTTCCAGAACTTGTAGAATTAGGGCCCTCTTATTCAGATTAAAATAAAATATTGTTATAGTTCATTTTTACACATTAAATAGAGATTTAATGATGTTGACTGGGCAGAGAAGCAGCAAATGAAGTTCGCCCTGAACAACATGAGAGGTGATTCACTTTGGAAAATGAATGCTGAAGATAGAGCGTTGGGTTAACGGCAGGATTCTCAGCAGAAAGGAGGAACAGAGGGGTCTTGGGGTCCGTGTCCATAGATCCCTCAGAGTTGCAGTGCAAGTTGACAGGGTGGTTGAGAAGACCTATGGTACGTTTACCTTCATTAGCCAGGGGATTTGCAAAGTAATGTCGCAGCTCTATAAAACCCTGGTCAGACCACACGTGGATTATTGTGTTCAGATATGGTTGCCTTGTTATAGGAAGGATGTGGAAACTTTAGAGATTTACCAGGGTGCTGCCTGGATTACGAGGATGGATTGAGCGAGCTGGTGCTTTTCTCCTTGGAGTGAAGGAGGGCGAGAGATGACTTGATAGAGGTGTACAAGGCAAAGGGCAAGTGGACAGCCAGAGACTTATGCAGGGTGGCAAGGGCTAATACAAGGGGGCATAATTTTAAGGTGACTGGACACATTAGGGTTGTAGGGGGGCATTATAGGAGGGGATGTCAAGTAGTTTTGTTTACTTAGGGTATGTGCAATGTTCTGCCAGGGTGGCATAGAGGCAGATACAGTAGGGACATTAAAGAGGCTCTTAGGCACATGGATGATAGAAAAATGGAGGATTATGTGGAAGCGAAGGGTTGGATTGATCTTGGAGTAGGTTAAACTTTGCGGGTTGAAGGGCCTGTGCATTTTGTTCTATGTCACAACCAAAATGGGATGGGATGGACAGTGGCATTTGTTGTTGGCATCTCCATAAGTACTAAGTTTTGCTGAGCAATCTCAGTTCTCAGGACACATTCTTCATGTTGATTCTAATTTCACTCTGGTTTGATTTGCTGAAGTGCTAATTCACAGCTTACAGATGTTAAGCAGGTTGCTGTCATATCCCTTGGAGAGCTACTCCCCTCCAATCACGCTCTTCATGCTTTAGTTTGGCTCACAAAGCAAGTCACAGACTTACAAGAGATGCTGGAAATCCAGAGCAAAACACAGAAAATGCTGGAGGAACCCAGCTGGTCAGGCAGCAACTATGGAGGGGAATAAAAAGTCAACATTTCAGGCCAAGAGCCTTCATCAGGACTGGAAAGAAAGTAGGTCGAAGCCAGAATAAGAAGGTGGGGGCAGGGGAAGGGGTAAAGCTGACAGGTGAAAGGTGAGATCTGGTGAAGGTGGGTGGGTAGGGAAGAGGGATGAAGTGCGAAATTGGTTGGTGGAAAAGGTAAGGTCTGAGAAGCAGGGTTCTGATAGGAGGGGCGAGTAGACCATAGGAGGGGAGAGACTTTGGAGGGAGGTGATGGGGAGGTGGGTTGAGGGGGGAACCAGAATGGGGAACGGAAGGGAGAAGGGGAGCAAAGAAAGGTTACAAAACATTAGAGAAATCAATATTCGTGCCATTCCAAGACTTTCAAAGGTTTTTGTGAAAACATCAATTCAAATCCACAACACAGTGCAGCCCTTGCTACTGGCTTCAGACTCCTCAGGTAAACCACCCCCCCTCCCCCCCACAAGTCTCTGGTCATCTCTCCTAAACAAAAGCATGCAAAACTTTTCTGGTTTTCAATTGTCCAGACAGACTTCCATTTGGACCATAGAAACAGATTTGGCCATTCAGCCCATCGAGTGTGTTCTGCCATTCCATCATGGCTGATTTATCTTCCCTCTCAATCCCATTCTGCTGCCATCTGCCTTTAACTTTTGACACCCTGACTAATCAAAAGCCTATCAACCTCCACTTTAAATATACCCAATGAATTGGCTTCCATAGCCACCTATGACAATGAATTCCACAAATTCACCAGCCTTTAGTCAAAGAAATTCTTCCTCATCTCTGATCTCGCCACTATTTTGAACCTGAGCCCTCTGGTTTTAGACTGCCCCACTGTAGGAAACATCCTTTCCACATACTTTATCTAGGCCTTTCAATATTTGATAGGTTTCAATGAGACGCCCCCCTCTGAGTCCAGAGCCTGTACATTTGTGTGTGTGCTGCGTGCCTCAGTCATATCCGCCTCCTCCACCCCCCCAGGCAGCACATGTCAGCAACCCACCACTCATCATGCACATCTCCATCGAAATTACCCCCTTACTTTGAATACAGGCCCACTCGTACTGGACATTCCACCCTGGGAATGTTCTCTATCTGAGCCTCTCGTGATCTTATAAACCTCGATCAGATCTCCCCTCAGCCTCCGTTGTTCCAGAGAAAACAACCCAAATGTGTCCAACGTCTCCTTCCAGCTCAGGCCCTCAAATCCAGGCAGCATCCTTCTGCACCCTCTCCAAAGCCCCCACACCCGAGCTGTAGCGGGGTGATCAGAACTGAATGTGATACTCCAGATACGGCCTGACCAGAGGTTTATAAAGCCCCCCTTCCCTCAACAGGTATCTAAGGCAGAAGGAGGTGGAGGCAGGTCTGTGAGAGGGAGGGAAAGATGGAAAGATGAAGAGGAAGTGAGATGTCTGATTTCCACACCTCCACCTGCAGGTACCTGAGGCAGAGGGGGCTGGAGACAGGTCGTGGGCCACCTCGGTTCCCGGATCCGTATGGCGTGGAGGAGAGGGACCAGGAATACCGGAGATTCAGCCTGGAGAACTGGGCCGGCCGCAGTGGACACGATGCCCCTATGATTGCCTATGAGGCCCTGTTGGGGGCAGGGGACTCCTGGGAGCAACTCTGTGGATGGGGCATGTTCCATGGAGGTAGGGAGTGGTGAAGAGGGGGTGAGTAAGGGGGCAGAGTAAAAGGGAGGGAGGGGAAGTAAATAGGTGATGAACTGAGAGGGGAGGGGGCACCTACCAGAGGTGTGGTGGCTGGAGCATGCACAGAGTGGGATCTTGCTGTGCCTACATGAACCATAATGTTCTAACTGATGATATCACCCACCCAATCACCCTTCACCCCACCACCTCTCACAATCCCCACCCCTCTTTCCCGCGACCCCACCCATTCTCTCTCTTCACCCACAACCCCCTCTCTCACCACCCTCACCCCCTCTCTCCAACCCACCACACCTCTCTAAACAATTCACCTCTCCGTAACACCCCACACCATCTCACCTAAACCCCCCCATACCCCCTTTCTCTAAACCCTCCCACGCCATCTCTTTCTAACTCCCTACTCTCTCTTTCCCACAGGTGACAGTGACTCGACGGGGGTGATTGTGGGCTGCTGGTGGGGGCTGCTCCACGGACTATCCGGGGTTCCTGCCGGCAATTACCAGTTCCTCGAGTATAGGGAGCGTCTGCTTACTGCGGCTGATCAGCTTCACCGAGCGGCCTGGGGCAGGGACACCAAGTGAGGGGGGGTGGTGGCAGGTGTGTGTGGGGGTGGGTACGTAGATTATGAGGGATGAGATGGGGAGGAGAGAAGAGTTGGGAGGGGGAGTGGTAAGGGAAAGGGAGGAAGGATGTGGTGTAAGGGGGCAGGGAAAGAGGCTGAGGGGGGAAGGCGACGGTAGGTATTGAGGAAAACCTCAGTCCGGAAATTCACTGGAATCACAATCAATAAAGCAGCTGAGTAGAACTGGTCTGTGTGTCAGATTGTGGAGGGGGGCAAAGGGGTTGGGGGCATGGGCTGAGTGGCGGGAGAGGAGAAGCTGGAACTTCCGGGTTCCCACCCCACTTCCCTTTCCCGTCACCGTACCATCCGCATCACCCCCTCCCTCCCTCGCACCCCTCCCCTTCTCTGTGAGCCAATAACCATAATAGAATCAAAAAATCTACTCCCTCCTCGACACCGGGACAGCCTCTCTCGCCGACCCCCTACCCACCCTTCCTTCACTACACCAGTCCCCTCCTTGTTACCTCCAACCTCCCCCCTCATCGTCGGGATACCCCTCCCTCTTTCTCTGAGGGGACGTGCCCACTGCACTGGCTGCAGAGCGAAACTGTGATTGGCTGATGCGGCTGACGGACATGCCCATCTCCAATGGGGATGCTGGGCCTTGCCGTCACGTGTGCGGGAGCTCTCCGGCCAGTCGGGTGCTGAAGCCGCGGACGGACGTGGGGCGGAAGCGGGAGCGACGTAACGGGCAGCCGGCTCCCGGCCCTCGGCAGCGCCGCCAGAGCAGCCACCGGCCATCCCCCCCTCGGCAGCGGCCGCCCGCCCGCAAAACACCCTCCTCCAAGACGGGTTGCGGAGATGGCGGGAGCGGTGCTTTTCTGCGTGGCAGGTAAGGAGGGAGGGAGAGCGGGTGATTATTCATCCACCATTTCGGGTAAAGCCTTGCTCGCCATTGAGCACATCTACACGGAGCACTGTCGCAGGAAAGCAGCATCCATCATCAGCGACCTACACCACCCAGGACGTGCTCTCTTCGCGCTGCTGCCACCAGGAAGGATGTACAGGAGACTCAGTACTCACATCACCAGGTTCGGGAACAGTTATTACCCCTGAACCATCAGACTCTTGAACCAGAGGGGATAACTTCACTCAACTTCACTCACTCCATCACTGAACTGTTCCCACGACGTATGGATTCACCTTAAGGATTCTTCATCTCATGTTCTCAATGTTTATTGTTTATGTATTATTTCTGTATTTGCACACTAGTTGTCCGCCCTGTTGATGCGGTCTTTCATTAATTCTGTTATGATTATCGGATTTATTGAGAATGCCCGAAAGAAAATGGATCTCGGGCTTGTATATGGTGACATTTCTGTACATGATAATACATTTACTTAGAACTTTGATTCGGGGAGGGGATGGAAGGGGGAAGTGGTGAGATAGAGGGGAAGGGGACAGAGAGGGGGGAAAGGGGAAAGAGGTACGAGCAATAGTGGGGGAGAGATGGAAGGGGAAGGGAGATGAAGAAGGGGGCATATGGAAATATGGGTGAGAAGGGAGTTGGAGAGAGGGAGTGGGTGTAAAGATGAATGAAAAATGGAGATAAGGGAGGGCAAGAGATGAGCAAGGATGGAGGGAGAGGGACATTGGTAGGATGGTGAGAAGGAGAGGTGGGGAGAGTAATGTAAGAGGGAAAGTAATGTAGGAGAAGGAGGGTTGTGCGAGGGAGAAGGAGACTAAATATGAGGGATGTGTGAGAAATGAGGGAGGAAGAAGAGTGGGGACTGGGGCATAGATGAAGGGATTGAGGGAGGAGGGACGGAGGTGGTGAAGAGGCAGGCAGATGTAGCAGCAAAACGGGAAAGTTTGGGTGGAGGGAGAGGAGGAGATTTCTACATTGTCTATCAGTCCCCGTCTCTTAGGTGGAGATATTTACACTGACCAGTGTCCCTCAGTCCTTTTCTCAGGGGGAGATCAGTGTCTCTCTGTCCCTCTCTCTCTCAGGGGAGATCTGTACACTGACTGGTGTCTCTCAGTCCCTCTCTCTCAGGAGTGATCTGTACACTGACCGGTGTCTCTCAGTCCCTCTCTCTCAGGGGTGATCTGTACACTGACCAGTGTCTGTCAGTCCCTCTCTCTCAGGGGTGATCTGTACACTGACCAGTGTCTGTCAGTCCCTCTCTCTCAGGGGTGATCTGTACACTGACCAGTGTCTCTCAGTCCCTCTCTCTCAGGGGAGATCTGTACACTGACCAGTGTCTGTCAGTCCCTCTCTCTCAGGGGTGATCTGTACACTGACCAGTGTCTGTCAGTCCCTCTCTCTCAGGGGTGATCTGTACACTGACCGGTGTCTCTCAGTCCCTCTCTCTCAGGGGTGATCTGTACACTGACCAGTGTCTCTCAGTCCCTCTCTCTCAGGGGTGATCTGTACACTGACCAGTGTCTGTCAGTCCCTCTCTCTCAGGGGTGATCTGTACACTGACCAGTGTCTGTCAGTCCCTCTCTCTCAGGGGTGATCTGTACACTGACCAGTGTCTGTCAGTCCCTCTCTCTCAGGGAGAGATCTGTACACTGACCAGTGTCTGTCAGTCCCTTTCTCTCAGGGAGAGATCTGTACACTGACCGGTGTCTCTCAGTCCCTCTCTCTCAGGGGGAGATCTGCACACTGACCGGTGTCTCTCAGTCCCTCTCTCTCAGGGGTAGATCTGTACACTGACCAGTGTCTCTCAGTCCCTCTCTCTCAGGAGTGATCTGTACACTGACCGGTGTCTCTCAGTCCCTCTCTCTCAGGGGTGATCTGTACACTGACCAGTGTCTCTCAGTCCCTCTCTCTCAGGGGAGATCTGTACACTGACCGGTGTCTCTCAGTCCCTCTCTCTCAGGGGTGATCTGTACACTGACCAGTGTCTCTCAGTCCCTCTCTCTCAGGGGTGATCTGTACACTGACCAGTGTCTGTCAGTCCCTCTCTCTCAGGGGTGATCTGTACACTGACCAGTGTCTGTCAGTCCCTCTCTCTCAGGGGTGATCTGTACACTGACCAGTGTCTGTCAGTCCCTCTCTCTCAGGGAGAGATCTGTACACTGACCAGTGTCTGTCAGTCCCTCTCTCTCAGGGGGAGATCTGTACACTGACCGGTGTCTCTCAGTCCCTCTCTCTCAGGGGGAGATCTGCACACTGACCGGTGTCTCTCTGTCCCTCTCTCTCAGGGGGAGATCTGCACACTGACCGGTGTCTCTCAGTCCCTCTCTCTCAGGGGGAGATCTGCACACTGACCGGTGTCTCTCTGTCCCTCTCTCTCAGGGGTAGATCTGTACACTGACCGGTGTCTCTCAGTCCCTCTCTCTCAGGGGGAGATCTGTACACTGACCGGTGTCTCTCAGTCCCTCTCTCTCAGGGGGAGATCTGCACACTGAACGGTGTCTCTCAGTCCCTCTCTCTCAGGCGGAGATCTGCACACTGAACGGTGTCTCTCAGTCATGTACTTATCCAAGTGCCTCTTAAATGATACTATTGTACCTGACTCATCCTTTTCCTCTGGCAACTCATTCCATAGACTCATGACCCTCTGTGTGGAAAAACTACCCCTCAATTCTGTTTTGAATCTTTCTTCTCTCATCCTAAACCTATGCCACCTAGTTTTGACTTCGCTACCCTGGGGAGAAGACTGTCACCATCCACCTTACCTAAGCCCCTCAGCACAACGCTTAGTGCCAGTGACCCAGGGTTCACTGTCTGTAAGGAGTTTGTACGTTCTCCCTGTGACCTGTGGGTTTCTTTCAGGTGCTCCTGCTTCCTCCCACAGTCCAAAGACGTACAGGTTTGTAGGTTAAACTGGGGGTTGCTGGGTGACACGGCTCAAAGGGCCAGAAGGGCCTACTCCACACTTTATCTCAATAAATAAATAATTTTTAACATTTTTATGTGGTCATTTCTCATTCTCCTGCATTCCAAGGTATAAAGTCTTAGCCTGGCCAACTTCCCTCTAATCCTAGCAACATCCTCATAAATCTCCTCAGCACTCTTTCCAGTTTAAGCATCTCTTTAATATAGCAGGATGAGTGACCAGAACTGAACACAATACTCCAAGTACGGTCCGACCAACAACTTGTACAACTGTAACACAATGACCTGATTCCTGTACTCAATAACCTGACTGATGAAGGCTAGTATGCTAAACATCTTTTTTTAACCATCTGTACTTGTACTCCCAGATCCCTCTGTTCCATAACACTCCCTCATGCCCCTCCATGCATTGTGCAAGTCCCATGCTTACTAGAATGCATCACTTCACACTTCTCTGTATTGATTTTCAAAAGACCACCTCCTAATTTTCAAAAGACCATAAGATAAAGGAGCAGAATTAGGCCATTTGGCCCATCGAGCCTGCTCTGTCATTTCATCGAGGCTGATCATTTCACTCTCAGCCCCAGTCTCTTGCCTCCTCCATGTTACCGTCTGTGCCTGACCGATCACGAACTTACCGAACTCTGCTTTATGTATACCCAGTGATTCGGCCTCCATGGCCGCCGGTGGCAAAGAATTCCACACATTCACCACTCTCCAGCTAAAGAAATTCCTCCTCTTCTCCATCCTAAATGGACGCCCCTCGATTCTGAAGCTGGGTCCTCTGTTCTTATACTTCCCCACCATAGGAAACATCTTCTCCATATCCACCCTATTGAGGTCTTTCACCATTCAATAGGTTTCAATGAGATCTTCCCTCATTCTTCTGAATTCCAGAGAGTACAGGCCCAGAGTCACCAATCCTCATATAACAAGCCTTTCAATCCTGAATCATTTTCGTGAAACTCCTTTTGACCTTCTCCAATGTCAGCATATCCTTTCTTAGATAAGGGGCTTAAAATTGTTCACCAGAGATTTATAAAGCCTTAACATTACATTCTTGCATTTATACTCCAAGTCCTCTTGAAATGAATGCTAACATTGCATTTGCCTTCCTCACCACAGACTCAACCTATAAATTAACCTTTAGAGAATTCTGCACAAGGACTCCCAAGTCCCTTTGTGTCTCAGTTTTTTAAAAAATTCTCTTCATTTAGAAAATAGTCTATGCTTTTATTTCAGAATCGGAATTATTATCACTGGCATGTGTTACGAAATTTGTTAACTTAGCAGCAGTACAATAGAAGTATAATAGCAGTAGAAGATAAATAAATAAACAAAAGAACCGTATATGAAGCACATGACCACACACTTCCTGTATTCCATCTGCCATTTCTTTGTCCATTCTCCTAATCCAAGTCCTTCTGTAGCCTCTCTGCTTCTTCAACACTACTCGCTCCTCCACCCTCGTTTGTATCATCTGCAAACTCAGTCATCCAAGGTAATTTGTGTCATCTATCAACCTTATGTTTCTTATATTCACCTGCTTTTCAGGTTTTGTGCATTTCCATCCAAATAATTTCTAAAAACAACAGATAACCAGGGTCTCAACACCAACCCTTGTGACACACCATTAATCACTAGTCATTCTGAGAAACTACTTTCAACCAGCACCCTCTGCTCACTCCCTCTGAGCCAATTTGAACCCATTTAACCATTCCTCGATTCCATGGGATCTAACTTTCCAGACCAGCCTCCCATGCAGGACCATGTCAAAGTCCAAATAGACAATATCCACTGCCCTACCCTCATAATCCTTTACAGATACTTCAAAACACGCTAAAAGATTTGTCATACATGACTTCACACACAAAACCATGCTCACTCCTCCTATCATATTGTCTATCTATATGCTGGTAGACCATGTGCCTCAGAATCCCTCCAGAAACATCCCAGCCACTGATGACAGGTTAACCCAGCCTGCAATCCCCTGGCTTGTCCTTGCTACCTTTCCTAAACAATGAAACAATATTCCAGTCCTTGGAACTTCATTGGGGCTACTGATGAGGCAAATATCTCCACAAGGGCCTCCACTATTTCTTCTCGAGCTTCCCACAGTCTGATGGTATACACAGCCAGCTCCTCAGGATTTATCCTCCTTGATGTGCAAATACCTTTTCCCTCATAACATGAATATCCTCCAAAATATCTCCACTTGTCTTCTTTATCTCTTGAGCAACCATGATAAACTCCTTGATAAAGACTAAGGAGAAAAATTTGTTAAAATTTCCACACATCTCCAGTGGATCCGGACTTAGGTGGCCCTGCTCTCCCCTTTTATTCTTAATGTACCTGTAGAATCTCTCAGAATTTTCCTTGACCTTACTTGCCAGATCAATCTCATACTTTCTTTGCCCTCCTGATTTTCCGCTTAAGTGTAGTCTTACTCTTTATAGTTATACAGAGATTCACCTGATCCAGACCTCTTAGACCCAATGTCATCTTCTTGGGCATTGGGTCCCAGTGGAACATAGGCCATTGATGACCTCCCATCTCCATTGTCCAAAGTCAATGGTATGGTTGGAGTTTGTCAATGTTTCTGTAATCCACTGCATCCACTGTACAGGGGATTGGCCTATACAGCTTCACCAGAGCCCTGTTGGCCGGTCTCACCATTTCCACCTCTCACAATGGGGACTTGGGTTGGACT
Organism: Hemitrygon akajei; assembly: GCF_048418815.1. Taxonomy (NCBI): domain Eukaryota; kingdom Metazoa; phylum Chordata; class Chondrichthyes; order Myliobatiformes; family Dasyatidae; genus Hemitrygon; species Hemitrygon akajei. The sequence goes on from NC_133154.1 coordinate 1,198,835, forward strand.
TTGAGAGGCCTAGACTCAATGTATGCTTCATTTTTCTTGACCAGAGCCTCAATATCTCTTGTTCTGTACACTTGCCAGGTTTGCCTTTACCCTAACAGGAACATGCTGTCCTTGGACTCTTGATACAGTGCTCTTCAAGCCTCCCATTGACATCCATTCTTTTGAAACCGGCTCACCCAACCAACATCTGGTAGATCCTGCCCAATTCTCCCAAAATCAGCCTTGCTCTAGTTTAGCATTCCAACCCATGGGCCGTCTCATCCTTTTTCATCACCAAATTAAAATTAGCAGGGCATTAAAATTAACAGGATTATGGTCACCAGACCCGAAGCTTTCCCTGGCTCATTTGGTATTGCACCCTCCCTTGTAGGGCCCTTTGTATACGGACCTAGGGAACATCCCTCGACATTTCACAGATTCCACTCTGTTCAGGCCCTTAACTCTCTGTGTGGCCCAGACAATACCATACAACCTGAAATTCTTCTTCCACACAGACAACCAGGGAAACAGAAGAATGAGTGACAATAAGAATGTTAGAACCCCAAAGCCCCCCCACTCCCAAAGAATGAGTGATAGTAAAAATGTTAGAACTCCAAAGCCCCCCCCCCCCCAAGCTCCCACGCACAAGCAGCAGCAAAGCATTGGCTCTCCCCCTCCCACACTTACTACAGCAAAATGCATCAGCACCCTTCACCAAACAAGCAAGGAGTAGCAAAGGTCCCCCCACAAGAAAGACCATGATCTGCAGTACAACAAAAACTAATAATTCACCTGATAATTCGATATACCACTCCCTCTCTCCCTCATAAAGGGATTACAACTATAAGTGATTTCTTTAAAAGTTCAAAGTAAATTTATTACCAAAGTACATATACGTCGCCATATACTTCACTGAGATTCATTTTCCTGTGGGCATACAGAGAAAATCTATAGAATCAGATTTGACTAACAGGATCAATGAAAGATCAACCAGAGTGCAGAAGACAACAAACTGTGCAAATGCAAGTAGCAATAAATAAGGAGAACATGAAATAACAAGAGATCATTGGTTGTGGGAACATCTCAATGGATGGGGCAACTGAAGTTGAGTTTTGTTTCTCTTTTGTTCAAGAGCCTGATGGTTGAGGGCTAGTAACTGTTCTTGAACCTGGTGGTGTGAGTCCTGAGGCTCCTGTATGGCAGCAGCAAGAAGAGAGCACAAGTTCCCGCTGACCATTGGAATATTGTCACACGTAGAGATACAGTGAAAAACTTGTGACCCCCCATATGTTCCACCCATATGGCCTCACTGGACAATCCCCCAAGAATGCCATCACTATGTCCTGTCGTTACATGCTCCTTTGTCAAAAAGGCAACACCCCCTTCTCATTTACCAGCTCCACTGAAACCTGGAGTTCCCTTCCATTTTACTTTGCAACAGCATGGTAACAGGCCATCCTGGCCCAACGTGTCCCCTGCCTAATTACACCCATGGGACCAACTAACATAGTAACCCGCTGGTCTTTGGGACATGGGAGGAAACCAGAGCACCAGGAGGAACCCACACACACAAATTCCTTGGTGGAATTGCATACTGGTCGTTGGGGCTATAATTGTGTTATGCGAACCTATAGATTACCATGTTTCTATTCTGGCAATAACATCCCAGTCTTCAGCACTAATGCAAACTAAGTCCGTCTGTCCAACTTGTACCTGAACATTGAAGTTAATGCAAGAGATTCTGCAGATGCTGGAAATCTTGAGCGACACACCCATATCCCCTGGAGGAACTCAACAGGCCAGGCAGCATCTATGGAGGGGAATAAACAGTCAATATTTTGGGCCGAGTCCCTAAGGAGTACAAGCTGGCAGGTGACAGGTCAGAGGGGGGAGTGGCAGGTGAGACTTGCCTACCTTCCCCTCTCACCTAACACCTGCCAGCCTGTACTTCCCTCTCCCCACCCCCAGTCCTGCTGAAACACCTCGGCCTGAAATGTCGGTAGTTTAACTGGAATTTCCTTCCCCTGCCTTTACTATGCCCCTGGTCATCCTGATTACCAAAGATTCTCACTGGGTATTGCTTTTTCCTGTGACCTGCCCCTGCTCAGAGTTGTCAGCAAATTTGTACAGATGTACAGTGGAGGGTATTCTGACCAGTTACGTCACTGCCCAGTACAATGTCCTCACCGTCTGAGACATGCCCTTGTCTCATTGTTACCATTAGGACGGAGACGCAGGAGCCTGAAGACACACACTCAATGGTTCAGGAAGAGCTTCTTTCCCTCCACCAACAGATTTCTGAGGGGTCCATGAACACTACCTCACTGTTCCTTCTGGTCAAAGTGCTTTGTTGATCACCTTGGTTCAGTCTGCCACAAAAGACAGGTTTTTCTGGTGGTCACCCATTTTAATTCCACTTCCCATTCCGACATGTTCTTCACAATCTCCTCTACTGCCACAATCAGGATGGAGGAGCAACTCCTCATATTCCGTCTGAGTAGCCACCGGCCTGTCACCCATTTCTTTAACCCAGTAATATCTCCCCTCCTGTTCTCTCTTTTTCATTCCCCATTCTGGATTACAACTTAACCCCATTCTCTTGTCCTTACCTATCCTTCACCATCTTCAGGGTCTCCATTATCAATGACTTACTATTCCTGTGTTTATGACACACTATTCCCATGTTTTCAACTCACTATTCCTGTGTTTCTGCTCACTATTACTGTGTTTATGACCCATTATTCCTGTGCTCGTGACACTATTCCAGTGTTTATAACTCACTATTCCCATGTTTACTATTTGTACACTGACTGGTGTCTCTCAGTCCCTCTCTCTCAGCGGGGGAATCTGTACACTGACCAGTGTCTATCGGCGGGAGATCTGTACACTGACCGGTGTCTCTCAGTACCTCTCTCTCTCTCTCTATTCTCAGGGCTTTTGGCAAACTCTCTCTTCCTCCCAGGATCTCTGGGGACCTGGAATGTCACCTATGTGGACCTCCCCTTAGTGGACAAGGTGACAGCGAGGTCTGAGAAAGTTTCAGAGCCCCTGGGGCACCTCGTCCACAATTCTCTGCTCACGAAGCATTTTGAAGATGACCAGAAGCTGCTGACAGGTGTTTCTAGCATGTTGGGGGCTGGTTCGGTGTGGGACACAAGGGAGAGGGGATGGAGGGGGGACAAAATTGGGGAGGGAGGGAGGTGAGAGAGGAGGGGACGGGAAAGGGAAGTGGGAGGGATTAAGGGAAGAGGTGGAGGGGAGATAGAAGGAGCTGGTTGGAGCCTGGAATTTCTCCTGAAACACCACCCACCTCCTCCTTCAGTGCAAATCCCACGCCCTTCTTTGGAGCTCTTTGCTCTCTCTCTCTCCTCCCTCTCGTGCTCCCCTTCTCCTTGCATCTCCCTCTTCCCCATTCCCCTCCTCCCTCCCCACTTTCTTCACTTCTCATCCCTCACATCTACCTCAATCCTCTCTCCACTTTCAATGGCCCTCCCTTTTCCAATCTCCGTATCTCTCCCATTCTCTCTGCTCCTCACCCCCTGACAATTCCTTTCCCCTTGTCCGTTTTCCCTCCCGTCATCTTGTTGGTGTCATGTTGGTCTCAGTACCCGTGTCTGGGATCTTCCTTTGCCCCCACGGCAGAGGCCAATGCTGACCCCTGCACCTCTTTGCAGGAACCAGGGAGACCCCAAGACAGCCAGGGAGTGCAACCCCCACGAACCTGCTGACCCCTCTCAGCTTCACCCCCCCAGCCAGGGGTCAGGGGCCATCGGCGCCCCCCACAGGAGGGGAGGAGGAGACTACCACCACCCTCATCACCACAACGACTGTTACCACGGTGCAGACTCCAGGTAATCAGGGGAGGGGAGAGGATGTGGGTGGAGTGGTGAGGGAGAACAGAGGAAAGGGAGGGAGGAAGAAGAGGAGGAGGAATAAGACAGAGGAAGAGTACTGAGGAGAAGATGAGGGGACCAGCAGGAGGAAGCAGCAGAGTGAGTAGGAGGAGAAAATTGAGGAGGGAGGAATGGGGAATGTGAGGAGAGGCTGAGGTAGGAGGGATGAGGGACATTTTGGGGGAGGAGAGAGAGGGAGGGAGGGGAGGAGTGAAGCAGGTTGAGGAGGAAGGATGGGAGAGGAGGGACAGGGATGGAGCAGGAGAAGGGCCAAGATTAGGAAGTAGATATGGTGGTGGTGATAGTGGGTGGGGGGTGGCGGAAAGTTCTGAAGGTTTTTTGGCTTCTTTGTTAACTGTTTCCCCCTTTTCCCACTGCCCTCCCAACCCCTCTCACCCACCCTCCTCATCCCCTCTCCCCACCCTCCTCATACCCCCTTTTCCCACTGCCCTCCCATCCCTTCTGCCCCTCTCCTTGTCTCTCTCCCTTCTCCCCATCTTTCTCCCCACTCTCCATCCCCCACTCTCTCCCCACCCTCCTCGTCCCTGTCCCCCTCTCTCCCCACCCTCCTCGTCCCTCTCCCTCCACCCCCCTTGTCCCTCCCCACTCTCTTCACCTTCCTCATTCCCCGCTGTCTCTCCATCCTCCTCATCTCCTGTTCCCTCGCCACCCTCCTCAGTGTTGTGTAACATGAACGTGATGGAGGCTGAGGGGATGATTGAGTCCCTCGAGTACTCGGGCTCCCCATTGTACAGTGGCCTCGACTGTTCCTACGTCATCTCTGTCTACACCGGCTACGGGGTTGAGCTGGAGGTCAGAAACACCCCCACCTCACCACTTCCACCCCCACATCACAACCCCCCAATCTCACCATCCTTCCCCCCACCCATCTTACAATTCTACTCCCACCATCATCCCCCATCCCCCTCTGACCCCCACTCCGACCCTCATTCTCTCTCCCCATCACCTTTCACTCCCTCTCCCTATAACACCTCATTCTCTGTCCCTGACTGCTTTCCTCCTCCCAACCCAACCCCCACTCACTTCACTCAACCCCTACCCCTCATCTTCCTTTTTCACCTCTCCCTCTCTCCATCTTTCACCTTATGCCTCCCACCTCACACTCACTCCCTCCCTCCCCTTCTCATTCCTACTTCACTCACTTGCTCTCCTCTGCCACTCCCTCCCTTCCGCCCACACTCTAACCCCTCCACTCCCCTCTTTGCCTGTCTCACATGTTATCCACCTCTCCCCCCCAACTCCCCCCAGGTGGAGGTGCTGAACCTGCTGGCGGGGGAGCTGCTGACGGTGGAGGGGCTGCAGGACGATGGGCCACTCATCCTGGCCAACGAGGCCCTGATGTCAGAGGGTCAGAACATCCGCACCCAGAGCCGCCAGGTCCTAGTCCACTTCCAGAGCCCCCCACTCCGCCTACCCTGGGGTTTTCCGGTTCCGCTGTCGGGGTACGGATACCAACCTCACCCCCCCCCCCCGTTCAATGCCACTGGAGTCATGTGGGGGGAGGGTTACAGACATGGGGAATGGTGTAGGGGAGGGAGGGGGTTACAGACATGGGGAATGATGTAGGGGAGGGAGGGGGTTACAGACATGGGGAATGGTGTAGGGGAGGGAGGGGGTTACAGACATGGGGAATGATGTAGGGGAGGGAGGGGGTTACAGACATGGGGAATGATGTAGGGGAGGGAGGGGTTACAGACATGGGGAATGGTGTAGGGGAGGGAGGGGGTTACAGACATGGGGAATGGTGTAGGGTAGGGAGGGGGTTACAGACATGGGGAATGATGTAGGGGAGGGAGGGGTTACAGACATGGGGAATGGTGTAGGGGAGGGAGGGGGTTACAGACATGGGGAATGGTGTAGGGTAGGGAGGGGGTTACAGATGTGGGGAATGGTGTAGGGAAGGGAGGGGGTTACAGATGTGGGGAATGGTGTAGGGAAGGGAGGGGGTTACAGACATGGGGAATGGTGTAGGGAAGGGAGGGGGTTACGGATGTGGGGAATGGTGTAGGGGAGGGAGGGGGTTACGGACATGGGGAATGGTGTAGGGGAGGGAGGGGGTTACGGACATGGGGAATGGTGTAGGGAAGGGAGGGGGTTACAGACATGGGGAATGATGGAGGGGAGGGAGGGGTTACAGACATGGGGAATGGTGTAGGGGAGGGAGGGGGTTACAGACATGGGGAATGGTGTAGGGTAGGGAGGGGGTTACAGATGTGGGGAATGGTGTAGGGAAGGGAGGGGGTTACGGAGGTGGGGAATGGTGTAGGGGAGGGAGGGGGTTACGGACATGGGGAATGGTGTAGGGAAGGGAGGGGGTTACGGACATGGGGAATGGTGTAGGGGAGGGAGGGGGTTACAGACATGGGGAATGGTGTAGGGAAGGGAGGGGGTTACAGACATGGGGAATGGTGTAGGGAAGGGAGGGGGTTATGGATGTGGGGAATGGTATAGGGGAGGGAGGGGGTTACAGACATGGGGAATGGTGTAGGGTAGGGAGGGGATTACAGACATGGGGAATGGTGTAGGGTAGGGAGGGGGTTACAGACATGTGGAACGGTGTAGGGAAGGGAGGGGGTTACAGACATGGGGAAGGGTGTAGGGGAGGGAGGGGGGTTACAGACATGAGGAATGGTGTAGGGGAGGGAGGGGGTTACAGACATGGGGAATGGTGTAGGGGAGGGAGGGGGTTACGGACGTGGGGAGGGGTGTAGGGGAAGGAGGGGGTTACAGACATGGGGAATGGTGTAGGGGAGGGAGGGGGTTATGGACGTGGGGAGGGGTCTAGGGGAAGGAGGGGGTTACAGACATGGGGAATGGTGTAGGGGAGGGAGGGGGTTATGGACGTGGGGAGGGGGTGTAGGGGAAGGAGGGGGTTACAGACATGGGGAATGGTGTAGGGGAAGGAGTCACAGATTAGGAATGGTGTTTGAAAGGAGGGTGTCACAGAGATAGGGTGTAGGGGAAGGAGGGGTGATGGAGACTGAGAAGGGGTATATGGGAGGGAGCGGGTGACAGAGGCCGGGAAGGGTGTAGGGGAGGGAGGGGGGTGACGGAGACCGGGAGGTGTGTAGGCGAGGGAGGGTGTGACGGAGACCGGGAAGGGTGTAGGGGAGGGAGGGTGTGACGGAGACCGGGAAGGTTGTAGGGGAGGGAGGGGTGACAGAGACCGGGAAGGAGGGGGGTGACGGAGACCGGGAGGGAGGGGGACGGAGACCGGGAAGGGTGTAGGGGAGGGGGGTGGTGACGGAGACTGGGAGGGGTGTAGGGGAGGGAGGGGTGACAGAGACCGGGAAGGGTGTAGGGGAGGGAGGGGGTGACGGAGACCGGGAGGGAGGGGGACGGAGACCGGGAAGGGTGTAGGGGAGGGGGGTGGTGACGGAGACTGGGAGGGGTGTAGGGGAGGGAGGGGTGACAGAGACTGGGAGGGGTGTAGGGGAGGGAGGGGTGACAGAGACCGGGAAGGGTGTAGGGGAGGGAGGGGGACGGAGACCGGGAAGGATGTAGGGGAGGGAGGGGGTAACAGAGACCGGGAAGGGTGTAGGGGAGGGAGGGGGACGGAGACCGGGAAGGATGTAGGGGAGGGAGGGGGGTGACAGAGACCGGGAGGGGTGTAGGGGAGGGAGACTGTGACAGAGATGGAGTGGGGGTGTAAGGAAGGGTTACAGTCACGGAGACGGGGTAGATTCTGTGTTGCCTCCTGCACACTCACCCTCTCCCAACCCTTGCTGTTTTGTTGTCTCTCCTAGCCTACCCGCTGAGCTGTGCCCTGCCGGTCCGGCCCGCCTACGGGCAATTGTGGGTGTCGGGTCTCCGGCCAGGGGCCGTCTCCACGTTTCGCTGCGACCCGGGCTTCCAGATGCAGGGAGCAGCGGCCATCCGCTGCCTGAACCTTACCCGGCCGCAGTGGAGCGGCCCCGAACCACACTGCATGGGTGAGGGGCTACGATGGAAATCGCGGTCTAGGGTGTTACCGGGCGTGTGCGGGATCGTGGAGTGTCTAGGGGAATCGCTCCGTGTGTGTCTGTCGTTGTAGTCACGGAGCTGAGGGTGGGGGGGGGGGGCGATTGACTGGGTTGTGATTGGACGGTGCTGGGCTGTGATTGATGGATGTTGGAATAGGGACATTTTGAACCTTGCCCCCCCTCTCCTGTTAGTAACAGAGAAATGTCACCTTGCCTCTCCTCCCCTTCCACTCACCTTCCTCATTTCCCTCCACTCCCCTTCCCCCTCTCTCCCCCACCCTTTCCTCCCTTTCCTGATCTCCCCCAACTATTCCCCTACTCCCCCCACCATCCTACTTAACCTGTTCCTCATCCTCTGCTAATCCCCCACTCACTACCCCCTACCCCCCCCCCCCACCCCCCAGCCATCTGTAGAGCCACCATCCACAATGCCACAGTGGGACACATACTGTCTCCTGCTCCGGGCTCCACCCACTCCCCGAACCTCACCTGCCATTGGCTGATCCAGGCTCCACCCGCCCACAGGCTCCACCTCCACTTCGAGCGCCTCTCATTGGACGAGGACACTGACAGGTAAGAACAAAAGATCAACCTTATCCCCACCCCACCCCCACCCAAACCGAAATCCTTCTGGTCCAGATCGTAAACTCTCTCTGGATCCATCAAACCCCCTACAGATCCACCGGACCCCCTTTCCCCACACTCGATCTAAGAACAACCCCTTCCCTAGGCCCCCCTCCTGATCGTAGCCACAAATCTCGCATCGGATCCCCCAAACCCCTGCCGGATCCTGTAACCCCAATGGATCAATAACCCCTACCAGATCCTAAAATTCCAGTGAATCTCTAAACACTCTCTGCACTGGATCAACATCCCCACTAGATCCCAGAATGCCAGCAGCTCCACCGAACTCCCAGAGCCTAGAGCAGCCGTGTGGATCCTGGGATTCCGTGATCCAAGCCCCCACCGGATTTACCAAGCCCTTCTGCAGCAGTCCACCTCACCACCCCCACTGGAGCCTGGTGAATCCGCCAAACTCCTCACTGGATCACCCCAACAATCCTAATGGATCATATGTCCCCATAATCCCAATGGATCCACAAAACCACCATCAGGTTCACCAAACTCCTACTCGATCTTGGGAATCCACCAGATCCCACAACCCCTCTACACCAGAAAAGACCCACTGGATCCCATTTCTAAGATACCAGTAGATCTCTGAAACATATCAGATCCCACTACCCCAAAGGATCCCAAAACCTCTCTGGCAGACCCCTGAAGTCCACCGGATTTGAGAAAAACCATGGGATTCTGCAACTCACACCTGATCCCGACAATCAGATGTAGCTGCAAACTGCATCACGTCCCGGAATCTCCCACAAGATCTCAGAACCTCCTAAAATATTCTGATCCCCCATCCACCCGAATAATGACCCATTATAATGCCAGAATAATGACCCATTAACCATGAGCTGCCAGTAAATCCTGAACCCTCTCACTCGATGCTCCAGTTCTTGCAGCCAGGGAACACAGAACAGTACAGCTCCGTCCAGGCCATTTGTCCCACAATGCTGTGCTGACCTTTTAACCTACTCTTAGATCAACCTAACCCTTACCTCGCACATAGCCCACCGCTCATCCATCAACCTATTTAAAACTCTCTTGTGTCCCCAGTGTATCTGCCTCGACCAACACCCCTGGCTTTGTGTTCCACACACCCACCACTCTGTGTAAAAAAAAAAGTCTGATACCCTCCCTCCAGTTTCCTCCAATCACCTTAAGATTATGCCATCTCATATTAGCCAGTTCTGCTCTGTGAAAAAGATGTCGGCTCACCTCCCTTTCTGTGGCTCATCGTCTTGTATACTTCTGCCAAGTCACTCTCATCTTCCTTCACTCCGAGGAGAACAGTCCCAGCTCACTCGACCTTTCCTCTGTTCCTGCACACAGCCAAATTCTGCCGTTAATCATGTACTCTGCCTTCGAGTGTGATCTTCAATATCATTGAAACTTGGGACAACTTTCTCCACTGTCCACAACACCGTCTCCACTGTCCACAATGCCGTCTCCACTGTCCACAACATCAACTCCACTGTCCATGACACCGTCTCCACTGTCCACAACACCGTCCCCACTATCCACAACGCCATCCCCACTGTCCACAACACCGTCTCCACTGTCCACAACATCATCTCCACTGTCCACAGCATCATCTCCACTGTCCACAACGCCATCTCCACTGTCCACAACACCGTCCCCACTATCCACAACACCATCCCCACTGTCCACAACACCATCCCCACTGTCCACAACACCATCTCCAGTGTCCACAACGCCGTCTCCACTGTCCACAACACCGTCCCCACTATCCACAACACCACCCCCACTATCCACAACACCGTCCCCACTGTCCACAACACGTCTCCACTGTCCACAACACCATCTCCACTGTCCACAACACCGTCCCCACTGTCCACAACACGTCTCCACTGTCCACATCATCTCCACTGTCCACAACACCGTCCCCACTGTCCACAACGACGTCTCCACTGTCCACAACACCATCTCCACTGTCCACAACACCATCTCCACTATCCACAACACCATCTCCACTGTCCACAACACCATCTCCACTGTCCACAACACCATCTCCACTGTCCACAACACCACCTCCACTATCCACAACACCATCTCCACTGTCCACAACACCGTCCCCACTGTCCACAACGCCATCTCCACTATCCACAACACCGTCCCCACTGTCCACAACACCGTCTCCACTGTCCACAACACCATCTCCACTGTCCACAACACCGTCCCCACTGTCCACAACGCCATCTCCACTATCCACAACACCATCTCCACTGTCCACAACACCGTCCCCACTGTCCACAACACCATCTCCACTGTCCACAACACCGTCCTCACTGTCCACAACACCATCTCCACTATCCACAACACCATCCCCACTATCCACAACACCATCTCCACTGTCCACAACGCCATCTCCACTGTCCACAACGCCATCTCCACTATCCACAACACCATCTCCACTGTCCACAACGCCATCTCCACTATCCACAACACCATCTCCACTGTCCACAACACCGTCCCCACTGTCCACAACACCATCTCCACTGTCCACAACACCGTCCCCACTGTCCACAACGCCATCTCCACTATCCACAACACCGTCCCCACTGTCCACAACGCCATCTCCACTATCCACAACACCATCTCCACTGTCCACAACACCGTCCCCACTGTCCACAACACCATCTCCACTGTCCACAACACCGTCCCCACTGTCCACAACGCCGTCCCCACTGTCCACAACACCATCTCCACTGTCCACAACGCCGTCCCCACTGTCCACAACGCCATCTCCACTGTCCACAACAACGTCCCCACTGTCCACAATGCCGTCCCCACTGTCCACAACACCGTCCCCACTGTCCACAACACCATCTCCACTGTCCACAACACCATCCCCACTGTCCACAACACCATCCCCACTGTCCACAACACCGTCTCCACTGTCCACAACGCCGTCTCCACTGTCCACAACGCCGTCCCCACTGTCCACAACACCGTCCCCACTGTCCACTACACCGTCTCCACTGTCCACGACACCGTCTCCACTGTCCACAACACCGTCCCCACTATCCACAACACCGTCTCCACTGTCCACAACACCGTCCCCACTATCCACAATACTGTCTCACTGTCCACAACACCGTCCCCACTGTCCACAACACCGTCCCCACTGTCCACAACACCGTCCCCACTGTCCACGCCACAACACCATCTCCACTGTCCACAACACCATCTCCACTGTCCACAACACCACCTCCACTATCCACAACACCATCTCCACTGTCCACAACACCGTCTCCACTATCCACAACACCATCTCCACTATCCACAACACCATCTCCACTATCCACAACACCACCTCCACTGTCCACAACGCCGTCTCCACTGACCACAACGCCACCCCCACTGTCCACAACACCATCCCCACTGTCCACGCCACAACACCATCTCCACTGTCCACGCCACAACACCATCTCCACTGTCCACAACACCATCTCCACTGTCCACAACACCACCTCCACTATCCACAACACCGTCTCCACTGTCCACAACACCGTCTCCACTATCCACAACACCATCTCCACTATCCACAACACCATCTCCACTATCCACAACACCACCTCCACTATCCACAACACCACCTCCACTATCCACAACACCGTCCCCACTGTCCACAACACCACCTCCACTATCCACAACACCATCTCCACTATCCACAACACCATCTCCAGTATCCACAACACCGTCCCCACTATCCACAACAACGTCCCCACTATCCACAACACCATCCCCACTGTCCACAACACCATCTCCACTGTCCACAACACCACCTCCACTATCCACAACACCATCTCCACTATCCACAACACCATCTCCACTATCCACAACACCGTCCCCACTATCCACAACACCATCCCCACTATCCACAACACCATCCCCACTATCCACAACACCATCCCCACTATCCACAACACCATCTCCACTGTCCACAACACCGTCTCCACTGTCCACAACACCATCCCCACTATCCACAACACCGTCTCCACTATCCACAACACCGTCTCCACTATCCACAACACCGTCTCCACTATCCACAACACCGTCTCCACTGTCCACAACACCACCTCCACTATCCACAACACCATCCCCACTGTCCACAACACCATCTCCACTATCCACAACACCGTCTCCACTGTCCACAACACCATCTCCACTATCCACAACACCATCTCCACTGTCCACAACACCATCTCCACTATCCACAACACCATCTCCACTATCCACAACACCATCTCCACTGTCCACAACACCATCCCCACTATCCACAACACCGTCTCCACTGTCCACAACACCGTCTCCACTATCCACAACACCGTCCTCACTGTCCACAACACCACCTCCACTGTCCACAACACCACCCCCACTATCCACAACACCATCTCCACTGTCCACAACACCATCTCCACTATCCACAACACCACCTCCACTGTCCACAACACCACCTCCACTATCCACAACACCACCTCCACTATCCACAACACCATCTCCACTATCCACAACACCATCTCCACTGTCCACAACACCATCTCCACTGTCCACAACACCGTCCCCACTGTCCACAACACCGTCCCCACTGTCCACAACACCGTCTCCACTGTCCACAACACCGTCCCCACTGTCCACGACACCGTCCCCACTATCCTCAACACCAGCTCCACTATCCACAACACCACCTCCACTATCCACAACACCACCTCCACTGCCCACAACACCGTCTCCACTGTCCACAACACCGTCTCCACTGTCCACAACACCACCTCCACTGTCCACAACACCGTCCCCCACTATCCACAACACCATCTCCACTATCCACAACACCATCTCCACTATCCACAACACCATCTCCACTGTCCACAACACCACCTCCACTATCCACCAACACCATCTCCACTATCCACAACACCATCTCCACTATCCACAACACCATCTCCACTGTCCACAACACCATCTCCACTATCCACAACACCATCCCCACTGTCCACAACACCGTCCCCACTATCCACAACACCATCTCCACTGTCCACAACACCATCTCCACTATCCACAACACCACCTCCACTATCCACAACACCATCTCCACTATCCACAACACCGTCCCCACTATCCACAACACCACCTCCACTATCCACAACACCACCTCCACTATCCACAACACCACCTCCACTATCCACAACACCGTCTCCACTATCCACAACACCGTCTCCACTATCCACAACACCACCTCCACTATCCACAACACCGTCTCCACTATCCACAACACCATCTCCACTGTCCACAACACCATCTCCACTGTCCACAACACCATCTCCACTATCCACAACACCATCTCCACTATCCACAACACCATCTCCACTGTCCACAACACCACCTCCACTATCCACAACACCACCTCCACTGTCCACAACACCGTCTCCACTATCCACAACACCATCTCCACTGTCCACAACACCACCTCCACAATCCACAACACCGTCTCCACTATCCACAACACCGTCTCCACTATCCACAACACCATCCCCACTATCCACAACACCACCTCCACTATCCACAACACCACCTCCACTATCCACAACACCACCTCCACTATCCACAACACCACCTCCACTATCCACAACACCGTCCCCACTATCCACAACACCGTCTCCACTATCCACAACACCATCCCCACTATCCACAACACCATCTCCACTGTCCACAACACCGTCTCCACTGTCCACAACACCGTCTCCACTGTCCACAACACCGTCCCCACTATCCACAACACCATCCCCACTATCCACAACACCATCTCCACTATCCACAACACCATCCCCACTATCCACAACACCATCTCCACTATCCACAACACCATCTCCACTATCCACAACACCATCTCCACTGTCCACAACACCGTCTCCTCTATCCACAACACCGTCCCCACTGTCCACAACACCATCTCCACTATCCACAACACCATCTCCACTATCCACAACACCATCTCCACTATCCACAACACCGTCCCCACTGTCCACAACACCATCTCCACTGTCCACAACACCATCTCCACTGTCCACAACACCATCTCCACTATCCACAACACCATCTCCACTGTCCACAACACCGTCTCCTCTATCCACAACACCGTCCCCACTGTCCACAACACCGTCCCCACTATCCACAACACCGTCCCCACTGTCCACAACACCATCTCCACTGTCCACAACACCATCTCCACTATCCACAACACCATCTCCACTGTCCACAACACCGTCTCCTCTATCCACAACACCGTCCCCACTGTCCACAACACCACCTCCACTATCCACAACACCACCTCCACTGTCCACAACACCGTCTCCACTGTCCACGACACCGTCCCCACTATCCACGACACCGTCCCCACTATCCACGACGCCGTCTTCACTGTCCACAACACCACCTCCACTATCCACAACACCACCTCCACTATCCACAACACCGTCTCCACTGTCCACAACACCGTCTCCACTATCCACAACACCATCTCCACTATCCACAACACCATCCCCACTATCCACAACACCATCTCCACTATCCACAACACCATCTCCACTATCCACAACACCATCTCCACTGTCCACAACACCGTCTCCTCTATCCACAACACCGTCCCCACTGTCCACAACACCATCTCCACTATCCACAACACCATCTCCACTATCCACAACACCATCTCCACTATCCACAACACCGTCCCCACTGTCCACAACACCATCTCCACTATCCACAACACCATCTCCACTGTCCACAACACCGTCTCCACTGTCCACAACATCGTCCCCACTGTCCACAACACCATCTCCACTGTCCACAACACCGTCTCCACTGTCCACAACACCGTCCCCACTATCCACAACACCATCTCCAGTGTCCACAACACCGTCTCCAATATCCACAACACCGTCCCCACTATCCACAACACCATCTCCACTGTCCACAACACCATCTACTTTATACAAAACAGTGTCCCCACTATCCACAACACTGTCTCCACTATCCACAACACTGTCCCCACTATCCACAACACCGTACCCACTGTCCACAACACCGTACCCACTATCCACAACATCATCTCCACTATCCACAACACCGTCTCCACTGTCCACAACACCGTTCCCACTATCCACAATACTGTCTCACTGTCCACAACACCGTCTCCACTATCCAAAACAGTGTCCCCACTATCCACAACACTGTCTCCACTATCCACAACACTGTCCCCACTGTCCACAACACCACCCCCACTGTCCACAATACCATCTACTTTATACAAAACAGTGTCCCCACTATCCACAACACCGTCTCCACTATCCACAACACTGTCCCCACTATCCACAACACCGTACCCACTGTCCACAACACCGTACCCACTATCCACAACATCATCTCCACTATCCACAACACCGTCTCCACTGTCCACAACACCGTCCCCACTATCCACAATACTGTCTCACTGTCCACAACACCGTCTCCACTATCCAAAACACTGTCCCCACTGTCCACAACACCACCCCCACTGTCCACAACACCGTCCCCACTGTCCACAACATCATCTCCACTGTCCACGACACCGTCCCCACTATCCACAACACCACCCCCACTGTCCACAACACCGTCCCCACTGTCCACAACACCATCTCCACTATCCACAACACCGTTTCCACTATCCACAACGCCGTCCCCACTGTCCACAACACCATCTCCACTGTCCACAACACCGTTTCCACTATCCACAACACCATCTCCACTGTCCACAACACCACCCCCCTCTGTCCACAACACGTCTCCACTGTCCACAACATCATCTCCACTATCCACAACACCGTTTCCACTATCCACAACACCATCTCCACTGTCCACAACACCACCCCCCTCTGTCCACAACACGTCTCCACTGTCCACAACATCATCTCCACTATCCACAACACCATCTCCACTGTCCACAACACCGTCCCCACCGTCCACAACTCTGAATCCACTGTCCACAACACCATCTCCACTATCCACAACACCCTCCCCACTGTCCACAACACCATCTCCAGTGTCCACAACACCATCTCCAATATCCACAACACTGTCCCCACTGTCCACAACATCACCCCCACTGTCCACAACACCACCTCCACTGTCCACAACACCATCTACTTTATACAAAACAGTGTCCCCACTATCCACAGCACCGTCTCCACTATCTACAACACCATTTCCACTATCCACAACACCGTCCCTACTGTCCACAACACCATCTACTTTATACAAAACAGTGTCCCCACTATCCACAACACTGTCTCCACTATCCACAACACTGTCCCCACTGTCCACAACACCACCCCCACTGTCCACAATACCATCTACTTTATACAAAACAGTGTCCCCACTATCCACAACACCGTCTCCACTATCCACAATACTGTCTCCACTATCCACAACACTGTCCCCACTATCCACAACACCGTCCCCACTATCCACAACTACGAATCCACTGTCCACAACACCATCTGCACCCAGTAGTCTGAGAGAACACCATCCAGAATTCCCAGAAAAACACACTTGGGGTCTCCGAAAGCCTCACCAGATCGCATGGAAAGACACATTGGATCCCGATCACTGACTTCTTCTCTCTCCCTCTTCCAATCCTGGGGATATCCCAGGCTGATCATCCGGAATGGAATTGCGCCAGGAGCACCAGCCATCTTCCACTCGGATATCGATGACATTCCTGAGGGTGGGATCGTCAGTGACTCCCGGGAGATCTTCGTGGAGCTGGTATCCGAGAATTCAGCACTGCCACTCGTCCTGGCTTTGCAATATGAGGGTGAGGAAATGCACCCTGGGAAAGGGGGAGGAAGGGAGAGTTAATGACAGGGAGAGTGCCTATGGGCTGTGGACAGAGATATGGCGGGTGTGGTGAGTTGGGGATGGGGGAGAGTTTACGTGGGTTGTGGGAGGGGATTTGGTGTGCAGAGGGAGAGTTGGTGATGGGGGAGTGTGTTCATGAGCTGTGGGAGGGATTTGGTGTGCAGAGGGAGAGTCAGGGATGGGTGAGTGTGTTCAATAGCTTGGGAGGGGATTCAGTGTGTGGAGGAGCCAGTGATACAGGAAAATTCCATAACAACCCTAGCCTTTCTTTTCCCCTCCAGCCTTCGAGCGAGACCACTGCTATGAACCATTTGTTGCCCATGGGAACTTCACCTCCAGCATCCCTTCGTTCGAGGTGGGTTCCATCGTCAACTTCTCTTGCCTCCCTGGTTATGCCCTGGAGCAGGGAGCAGGGGCTATTGAGTGTATTGACCCCCAGGATCCCCACTGGAACAGCAGTGAGCCCGTCTGTCGAGGTACCTACTTCCCTGTGTCAATGAACACCCCCCCACACCATTTCTGTGAACCCCTACCTTCCCTAAACCCCTCACTATCTATGTAATACCTATCCTCCCTTATACCCCTCCTTGTCTCCATGACCCCTTCCCTCACCTACACCCCTCCTCGTCTCTGCCACCCTCCTTCTCTCCTCTGGGCAGATCCCGAGGGGATGGAAGCCAGTGTTTAAAAAAGGTTGTCGGCAAAACACCGATAACTGTAGGCCAGTCAGTCTGTGGTTATGAAAATGGTCAAAACTTTCAGGAAGAAATAATGAGATGTCTGGATAGAAGTGGTTAATCAGGCAGACACAGCGTAGATTGAGAAAGGGCAGGTCTCTGAGGATGTAAAGAGTGCTGTGAATGAGTGGAAAATGTGGATGTTGTATGCTTCAATTTGTCTACCATCTACAAACACTCTCTGGCTTCTGCAAAACCAATGTCTAGTCCAGTTTACTACCTCATTTTGAATGCCAACCAACTAAACCTTCCATTCGGGACCCTGTCAAATGCCTCGCTAAAGTCCATGTAGACAACATCTACTGCCTTGTCTTCATCCACTTTCCTAGTAACTTCCTCAAAAAACTCTATAAGATTAATTAGTCATGACCAACCATGCACAAAGACATGCTGATGATCCCTAATCAGTCCATATCCATCCAAGTACTGTATATATCCAGTCCCTTAGAATACCTTCCAATAACTTACCCACTGGGTGTGGAGTGACCTTGTTGAACAGGCTGAGTGAGGGTCTGTCTGAGAGATTCACCTTGTAAGCCAGTTTATGGGTATCTCCTGTACCTAATAAAGTGGCCACTAAGTGTATGTTTGTGGTCTTCTGCTGGTGTAGACTACCACTGTTATAACATGTGGTGATTTGAGTTACTGTCACCTGCCTGTAAGCTTGAACCAGTCTGACCATTCTCCTTTGACCTTTTCCATTAAGAAATTGTTTTTGCCCTCAGTACTGCAGCTCACTGCATGTTTTTTGTTTTTTGTACCATTCTCTGTAAACTCTAGAGACTGTTGTGGGTGACAATCCCAGGAGATCAGCAGTTTCTCATTTCACCTTTCTTCCCCATTCTGATGTTTGCTCTGAACAACAACTGAACCTCTTCACCATGTCTGCATGCTTTTATGCATCGAGTTGCTCCCACATGATTGGCTGATCAGATATTAGCATTCCAAGCAGGTGTACAGGTGAACCTAATGATCTGAATGTGTACCGGCTTTGGAGATGGTGCAGAGGAGACTCACCAGGTTGGTTCTGGAGAAGAGGAGAGATTGAGCCACCTGGGTCTGTACTGACTGGAATTCAGAAGAATGAGAGGGGATCTTATAGAAACATATAAAATTCTGAAAGGAATAGATGATAAAGGCAGGAAAAGTTGTTTCACTGGTAGGTGAGACTAGAATGAGGGACACAGTCTCAAGATTCAGGGAATAGATTTAGGATGGAGATGAAGAGAAACTGTTTTCCCAGAGAGCAGTGAATCTGTGGAATCCTCTGCCCAGGGAAGCAATGGATGTACCTAATTAAATATGCATCATTTAAGACTCAGTTGGATATTTTATATAGCAAGCTGAATACACAGGCAGATCAGCCGTGATTATTGATCACAGATCAACTGATCTTATTGAAAGGTGGGGCAGGCCTGAATGGTGGCCTCCTCCTCCTTTTTATCGTATCTATATGACTCTGTTCCTTCTACATAGCGACCTGCGGAGGGGACATGTCCGAGGTATCTGGAGTGATCTTCTCACCAGAATGGCCCGAGGTTTACGGCAGGAACCAGGACTGTGTGTGGACCTTGCACGTCCGAGAGGACCGGCGGATGGTCATCGATGTGGAGATGTAGGTGCACCTCTCTAGGTCTACGTCCTTCCCTCTCCCTGTCTCTCTCACCCTAGGACCATCCCTCTCTCCCTTCATCCATCCCTCACCCTCTCTCTCCCTCACTGGTGAATAGTCATCGATATGGAGATGTCGACGAATCTCACCATGACCCAACACCCCCACTTTTACCCACCTTTCCCGCATATCCTCCTCTTCTCCCCCTCCCCGTCCCTCATCCCTTCCCCAGCCCCTCCCTTACCCCCTCCCTCTCTCACTCCCCTAACCCGTTGTTACCCCTTCTTCTTTCCCTTCCTTATTTCCTCTCTGCATTCCCCCTCTCCCGTCCTCCCTCTCTGTTACTCTGTCTCCCCCCTCTCATCTCTTTCTCTCTCTTTTCCATCCCTCATCTCTGCCTCCCTCGGCCCTGCAGCCTGAACATCCGGCGGAACGACATCCTGTCGGTGTTTGATGGGCCAGACCTCAACTCGCGGGTGCTGGGCCAGTACCTGGGGCAGAGGCAGCGGTTCAAGCTATTCAGCACCTCTTGCCACGCCACCATCCAGTTCCAGTCCGACAGCCGGCAGCCGGCCCTGGGAGAGACCCAGGGCTTCATCATCCACTTCGCTGGTGAGTGGGGGAACAAGGGGAGCAGGAGGGGGAGAGGATGGATGGGGAGGGGGAGAGGGTGGATGGAGAGAGGGGAGATAGGAAGGGAGCAGGAAGAGGGTGGAAGGCTGTGGGTCCTGGGGGAGACCAGAGGTTTTACCTTCCATTCCCTTGGGTGGAACAGGGAGGTTTGGGGGAAGGAAATGGGAGGGACGGTAGGTCAGAGACTGTTGGGCTGAGGCGGGGAAGGGTTAACCCAAATGAATCCCAGCTCATTATTAACAATCTTATCTGCCCTCCTGTCTATGTTTCCACCTCTCATGTATCCCTACCCTCCCTCCCTCTCCATCCTCCCCTTCCCACCAACCCCTCCCCCAGAGATGCTCCGAAATGACACCTGCCCCACCCTGGGCCCCATCCCGCACGGCTGGAAGTCCCTGTCCCATTCCAGCCTGGTCCGTGGAACAGTGGTGACCTATCAGTGCGAGCCCGGCTATGACATCGTCGGCGCTGACATTCTCATGTGCCAATGGGATCTCTCCTGGAGCAACCCGCCCCCTTCTTGTCAGAAAGGTGAGGCCGAAGGTGTGTTCCCCAGGGCTGTTCCTCAGTGGAGAGTGTGTGCGCGCGTGAGAGAGAAAGCGAGAGAGAGTGTGTGTGTGTGTGTTCCCCATGAGTGTCCGCGTGAGAGAGAGAGAGTGTGTGTGTGTGTGTGTTCCCCGTGTGTGCGCGCGTGAGAGAGAGAGTGTGTGTGTGTGTTCCCCGTGTGTGCGCGCGCATGAGAGAGAAAGCGAGAGAGAGAGTGTGTGTTCCCCGTGTGTGCGCGCGTGAGAGAGAGAGTGTGTGTGTGTGTTCCCCGTGTGTGCGCGCGTGAGAGAGAGAAAGCGAGAGAGTGTGTGTGTGTTCCCCGTGTGTGCGCGCGCATGAGAGAGAAAGCGAGAGAGAGAGTGTGTGTGTTCCCCGTGTGTGCGCGCGTGAGAGAGAGAAAGCGAGAGAGAGAGTGTGTGTGTTCCCCGTGTGTGCGCGCGTGAGAGAGAGAAAGCGAGAGAGAGAGTGTGTGTGTTCCCCGTGTGTGCGCGCGCATGAGAGAGAAAGCGAGAGAGTGTGTGTGTGTGTTCCCCGTGTGTGCGCGCGCATGAGAGAGAGTGTGTGTGTGTTCCCCATGAGTGTCCGCGTGAGAGAGAGAGAGAGTGTGTGTGTGTGTTCCCCGTGTGTGCGCGCGTGAGAGAGAGAGAGTGTGTATGTTCCCCGTGTTTGCGCGCGTGAGAGAGAGTGTGTGTGTGTGTGTGTGTTCCCCGTGTGTGCGCGCGTGAGAGAGAGAGAGTGTGTATGTTCCCCGTGTTTGCGCGCGTGAGAGAGAGTGTGTGTGTGTGTGTGTGTTCCCCGTGTGTGCGCGCGTGAGAGAGAGAGAGTGTGTATGTTCCCCGTGTGTGCGCGCGTGAGAGAGAGAGTGTGTGTGTGTTCCCCATGAGTGTCCGCGTGAGGGAGAGAGTGTGTGTGTGTGTGTGTTCCCCGTGTGTGCGCGCGTGAGAGAGAGAGTGTGTGTGTTCCCCGTGTGTGCGCGCGTGAGAGAGAGAGTGTGTGTATGTTCCCCGTGTGTGCACGCGTGAGAGAGTGTGTGTGTTCCCCATGAGTGTCCGCGTGAGAGAGAGAGAGTGTGTGTGTGTGTGTGTTCCCCGTGTGTGCGCGCGTGAGAGAGAGTGTGTATGTTCCCCGTGTGTGCGCGCGTGAGAGAGAGTGTGTGTGTGTTCCCCATGAGTGTCCGCGTGAGAGAGAGAGTGTGTGTATGTTCCCCGTGTGTGCGCGCGTGAGAGAGAGAGTGTGTGTATGTTCCCCGTGTGTGCGCGCGTGAGAGAGAGTGTGTGTGTATGTTCCCCGTGTGTGCGCGCGTGAGAGAGAGAGTGTGTGTGTTCCCCATGAGTGTCCGCGTGAGAGAGAGAGTGTGTGTGTGTTCCCCGTGTGTGCGCGCGTGAGTGTGTGTGTGTATGTTCCCCATGAGTGCGCGCGTGAGAGAGAGTGTGTGTGTGTGTTCCCCCTGTGTGAGTGTGTGTGTATGTTCCCCATGAGTGTGCCCGTGAGAGAGAGAGTGTGTGTGTGTGTGTGTGTGTGTTCCCCGTGTGTGCGCGCGTGAGTGTCTGTGTGTGTGTATGTTCCCCATGAGTGTGCGCATGAGAGAGAGTGTGTGTGTGTGTTCCCCCGTGTGCGCGCGTGAGTGTGTGTGTGTATGTTCCCATGAGTGTGCGCGTGAGAGAGAGTGTGTGTGTGTTCCCCCTGTGTGCGCGCGTGAGTGTGTGTGTATGTTCCCCATGAGTGTGCCCGTGAGAGAGAGAGAGTGTGTGTGTGTGTGTGTTCCCCATGAGTGTGCCCGTGAGAGAGAGAGAGTGTGTGTGTGTGTGTATGTTCCCCATGAGTGTGCGTGTGAGAGTGTGTGTGTGTTCCCCGTGTGTGCGCGCGAGTGTGTGTGTATGTTCCCCATGAGTGTGCGCGTGAGAGAGTGTGTTCCCCATGAGTGTGCGCGTGAGAGAGAGTGTGTGTGTTCCCCGTGTGTGTGCGCGTGAGAGAGAGTGTGTGTGTGTGTGTTCCCCGTGGGTGCGCGCGTGAGTGTGTGTGTGTATGTTCCCCATGAGTGTGCGCGTGAGAGAGAGTGTGTGTGTGTGTTCCCCTTGTGTGAGTGTGTGTGTATGTTCCCATGAGTGTGCGCGTGAGAGAGAGTGTGTGTGTGTGTTCCCCCTGTGTGCGCGCGTGAGTGTGTGTGTATGTTCCCCATGAGTGTGCCCGTGAGAGAGAGAGAGTGTGTGTGTGTGTGTGTGTGTGTGTTCCCCGTGTGTGCGCGCGTGAGTGTCTGTGTGTGTGTATGTTCCCCATGAGTGTGCGCATGAGAGAGAGTGTGTGTGTGTGTGTTCCCCCGTGTGCGCGCGTGAGTGTGTGTGTGTATGTTCCCATGAGTGTGCGCGTGAGAGAGAGTGTGTGTGTGTGTTCCCCCTGTGTGCGCGCGTGAGTGTGTGTGTATGTTCCCCATGAGTGTGCCCGTGAGAGAGAGAGAGTGTGTGTGTGTGTGTTCCCCGTGTGTGCGCGCGTGAGTGTCTGTGTGTGTGTATGTTCCCCATGAGTGTGCGCGTGAGAGAGTGTGTGTGTGTTCCCCGTGTGTGCGCGCGAGTATGTGTGTATGTTCCCCATGAGTGTGCGTGTGAGAGAGTGTGTTCCCCATGAGTGTGCGCGTGAGAGAGAGTGTGTGTGTTCCCCGTGTGTGTGCGCGTGAGAGAGAGTGTGTGTGTGTGTTCCCCGTGTGTGCGCGCGTGAGAGTGTATGTGTGTGCGCATGAGTGTGTGTGTGTATGTTCCCCGTGTGTGCGCGCGTGAGTGTGTGTGTGTGTGTGTGTGTGTGTATGTTCCCCATGAGTGTGCGCGTGAGAGAGTGTGTTCCCCATGAGTGTGCGCGTGAGAGAGAGTGTGTGTGTTCCCCGTGTGTGTGCGCGTGAGAGAGAGTGTGTGTGTGTGTTCCCCGTGTGTGCGCGCGTGAGAGTGTATGTGTGTGTGCGCATGAGTGTGTGTGTGTATGTTCCCCGTGTGTGCGCGCGTGAGTGTGTGTGTGTGTGTATGTTCCCCATGAGTGTGCGCTTGAGAGTGTGTGTGTGTGTGTGTGTGCGCATGTTCCCCATGTGTGTGCGCGTGAGAGAGAGTTTGCGTTCCCCGTGTGTGTGCGCATGAGAGAGTGTGTGTGTGTGTGTTCCTCGTGTGTGCGCGTGAGTGTGTGTGTATGTTCCCCATGTGTGTGCGCGTGTACCTCACCCGAATGTGTCTGTTCCCCAGGCATGTGCGTGTTCTCTGCATGTAACCTCCATGTCTCTGAGATTTTCTCTCATTCTCTCCACCCCCCCCCCCCCCCCCCCCCAGTGTTGTCCTGCCCAGATCCCGGCGAGGTTCCCCATGGACTGCGCCTCACCCCAGGTTTGCGTTTCCCAGTGGGCTCCCGTGTACAGTATGCGTGTGAGGAGGGTCACTCGCTGGAGGGCAGCACCACCCTCACCTGCCTCGGCCGCAATGCTCTGCGTCCGAAATGGAGTGCGCCCCCGCCCAAGTGTGTCTGTACGTACCAGGAATGGGCGGACGAGCGGTGGTGGGGGGGGGGGGGGTGTGGATGGAGGGTGAGGAGAAATGGGGCTGGGGCAAGGGTGTGAATGCTGGGGGGTGTGGGCTGGGGTGAGGGGAGAGTCAGGCATCGTGAAGGACAGCCCTGTGATGGGATTCCAACTCTCCCCCTCTCTCCCCCACCCCCTCACCACCCCGTTTTCCCATCCCCCTCTCCTCCCTCACACCCCATTTACCCCATCCCCTCCCCTCTCCTCCTCCGCTTCTCCCTCCTCCCCTCCTCCCTCTTCCACCCCACCTCTCTTCTACCCCCCACCCCTGCCCCTCTCTCCCTCCCCCATCAGTGACACACCAGCCCTGCCTGAACCCTGGCGTCCCTGACAACGGCTACTTGACACTCTACAAGCAGCACTACCGACCCGGAGAGATCCTCCACTTCTTCTGTTACGAAGGCTTTGAGCTGGTCGGCCAGGCAAGCATCACCTGCCTCTCTGGCCGCCCCTCCCACTGGAGCAGCCCCTCTCCCTTCTGCAAAGGTACCTGCTCGAGGGGCGCGGGGGGAGTAACCACTTGTGGACAACCGCCAGCCAACAGCAGCCCGTTCACCAGGAAACCTCTCGGGGACGTGTTGCCTGGGCTTCCCCGCTGAATCCAGGCAGTGTTCTAGATTGGAACTGGCCTATTTCCCTCCCCTGTACCAAGGTGATCAGCCTGGTTTTGGCAGGTTGGGCATGCAGGAGACTGACTTTACTATAAAGAGTAAAAGAGGTGATAGTGGATATCAGGCCAGTGGATATTGATATTGGACAATTAGTAACGGGGGATGAGGAAATAGCAGACAAACTGAATAAGTATTTTGCAACAGTTTTCACCTTGGAAGACACTAGCAGTGTACTGAAATTTCCAAGTGTCAGGGGTCATGAAGTGTGTGAAGTTAGAGGGGTCTTTGGAAGCTGAAAGGTTTGAAGGTAGATAAGACCTGGACCACACCAGAGTTCAGAAAGAGATAGCTGAAAAGATCTTGGAGGTATTAGTAATAATCTTTTAAGAATCACTAGATCCTGGAACGGTTCTTGAGGACTGGAAAATTGGAAATGTCAGACCACTCTTTAAGAAGGGAGGGTGGCAGAAGAAAGGAAATTATAGGCCAGTTAGCCTGAGTTCAGTGCTTGGGGAGGTGTTGGAGTCGATTGTTAAAGGTGAGGTTTTGGGGTTCTTGGAGGCACGTGGTAAAATCGGCCAAAGTCAGTATGTTTTCCTTAAGGAGAAATCTTGGTTGACAAATCTGTTGGAATTTTATAGAGAAGTAACAGGCAGGATAGACAAAAGAGAGTCAGTGCTGGATTTTCAGAAGGCCTTTGACAAGGTTTCCCACGTGGAGTTGCTTTCGAAGAGCCCATGATATAGGAAGGATGAACTGCAGATTGGCTGACTGGCAGGAGGCAGAGTGGGAATAAAGGGAACCTTTTCTGGTTGGCTGCCAGTGACGAGTGGTGTTCCCCAGGGGTCGGTTTTGGGTCCACTTCTTTTTATGTTACACTGTATGTCAATGATTTGATGATGGAATTAAAGATTTTGTGGCCAAGTTTGCAGATGGTACAAAGATAGATGAAGGGACAGGTAATGTTGAGGAAGCGGAGAGTCTGCAGAGGGACAGATGAATTAGGAGAATGGACAAAGAAATGACAGATGGAATACAGTGCAGGGAAGTGTACGGTCACGCACTTTGGTAGAAGGAATAAAGGCATAGACTATTTTATAAATGGAGAGAAAATTCGAAACATCTGAGGGACTTGGGAATCCATGTGTGGGATTCCCTAAAGGTTAACGTGCAGGTTGAGTTTGTGCTGTGGAAGGCAAAAGCAATGTTCGCATTCATTTCAAGAGGACTAGAAAATAAAAGCAAAGATGTAATGCCAAGGCTTTGCAGGGCATTGGTCAGACCACACTTGGAGTGTAGTGAGCAGTTTTGGGCCCCTTATGTAAGAAAAGCTGTGCTGGCATTGTTGGGAGTCCAGAGGTGGTTCATGAGAATGATTCAGAGGATGAAAGGGTTAATGTATGAGGAGTGTTTGATGGCTCTGGGTCTGCACTTACTGGAGTTTAGAAGAATGGGGAAGAAGGGGAATCTCTTTGAAACCTGTGAAATATTGAAAAGCCCAGATAGAGTGGATGTGGAGAGGATGTTTCTTATAGTGGGAAGGAGAGGGTCCTGGACCAGAGGGCACAGTCCCTTTAGAGGGACGTCCATTTAAAATAGAGAAGAGAAAGAATTTCTTCACCTATAGTGAACCTATGGAATTCGTTTCCATAAATGGCTGTGGAGGCCAAGTCACTGGGTATATTTAAAGCAGAAGATTTTGATTATTAAGGGCGTCAAAGATTAGAGGTTCAAAGGTTCATTTTGTTGTCAAAGTTTGCACGTACAATACCGCTCCGATATTCATCTTCTCCAGACAGCCATGAAACACAGAGAATCCATGGGGGTTGTTGAAAGAAAAGATGTCAGCCTGTTCCTGCACAAAAAGAATAAAGAAACAAAACTCACAATCCCCAAACCCCTTGCTGAAAAGAACAGCACCAATGGCCCCAGATCTCCGACCGCCCACACAGAAAAAAACAACACGAACATCAGATCCCAAATTCCTAACCCCTCCCTCACACAAAAGCTAACAAATCAACCACCTGGAGCCTCAACCCAACAATCGGCAACAAGAAAGAAACTACTCACAAAAATGTCAGAATTTCAAAAACATCCTTCATCCATTCAGGATCGAGGAGAGTGGCCATGGAAAGCGACCGCCTGTCCACTGACCTGCGGCCTCCCTAACGCTGCCGACCCGCTAGTAACCGCCGTTCAGCCGTGGCCTCCGTGGAGAGTGACAACGGACCTCCTCCGCATTCGCCTTGATGCTTCAAAATGGAGTCAGTCGTGGCCCCATGCCCCGTCTCTGCTCAGGTCATGCTCTTGTTCCTTTCCGGGAACAGTAGAGCACCAGATCATTCGACTGAACCCCAAACTGTACGTCACAGGCTCCAGCAATTTCTGAAACACAATCATGTCCAAAGCAACAAGCAGAAGAGCTGAAAAAGTGAAATAATTGACAATGTCACCAAATGCCACAGAATGTGATTGAGGCAGGTACATTAACAACATTTAGAAGACACTGGGAAAGATACATGGATAAAGAAGGGTTTAGTAGGGTACGTGTCAAACACAGCAGACAGGATTGACTTTGATGGAAGTGTACTTGGCATAGACCAGGTAGGCTGAAGAACCAGTTTCCGTGCTGACTAAATCTGAAACTCTATGTAAATAGGGGAATGGGTAATGTGTCGGATGCTGTGTGTACAGTCTAACCCCGGCCAGGGGAGTGGGGAGTGTTTTGTTGACAGGGAATGGGTAATGTGTCGGATGCTGTGTGCACAGTCTAACCCCGGCCAGGGGAGTGGGGAGTGTTTTGTTGACAGGGAATGGGTAATGTGTCGGATGCTGTGTGCACAGTCTAACCCCGGCCAGGGGAGTGGGGAGTGTTTTGTTGACAGGGAATGGGTAATGTGTCAGATGCTGTGTGCACAGTCTAACCCCGGCCAGGGGAGTGCGGAGTGTTTTGTTGACAGGGAATGGGTAATGTGTCAGATGCTGTGTGCACAGTCTAACCCCGGCCAGGGGAGTGCGGAGTGTTTTGTTGACAGGGAATGGGTAATGTGTCAGATGCTGTGTGCACAGTCTAACCCCGGCCAGGGGAGTGCGGAGTGTTTTGTTGACAGGGAATGGGTAATGTGTCAGATGCTGTGTGCACAGTCTAACCCCGGCCAGGGGAGTGGGGAGTGTTTTGTTGACAGGGAATGGGTAATGTGTCAGATGCTGTGTGCACAGTCTAACCCCGGCCAGGGGAGTGGGGAGTGTTTTGTTGACAGGGAATGGGTAATGTGTCAGATGCTGTGTGCACAGTCTAACCCCGGCCAGGGGAGTGGGGAGTGTTTTGTTGACAGGGAATGGGTAATGTGTCAGATGCTGTGTGCACAGTCTAACCCCGGCCAGGGGAGTGGGGAGTGTTTTGTTGACAGGGAATGGGTAATGTGTCAGATGCTGTGTGTACAGTCTAACCCCGGCCAGGGGAGTGGGGAGTGTTTTGTTGACAGGGAATGGGTAATGTGTCAGATGCTGTGTGCACAGTCTAACCCCGGCCAGGGGAGTGGGGAGTGTTTTGTTGACAGGGAATGGGTAATGTGTCAGATGCTGTGTGCACAGTCTAACCCCGGCCAGGGGAGTGGGGAGTGTTTTGTTGACAGGGAATGGGTAATGTGTCAGATGCTGTGTGCACAGTCTAACCCCGGCCAGGGGAGTGGGGAGCGTTTTGTTGACAGGGAATGGGTAATGTGTCAGATGCTGTGTGTACAGTCTAACCCCGGCCAGGGGAGTGGGGAGTGTTTTGTTGACAGGGAATGGGTAATGTGTCAGATGCTGTGTGTACAGTCTAACCCCGGCCAGGGGAGTGGGGAGTGTTTTGTTGACAGGGAATGGGTAATGTGTCAGATGCTGTGTGCACAGTCTAACCCCGGCCAGGGGAGTGGGGAGCGTTTTGTTGACAGGGAATGGGTAATGTGTCAGATGCTGTGTGTACAGTCTAACCCCGGCCAGGGGAGTGGGGAGCGTTTTGTTGACAGGGAATGGGTAATGTGTCAGATGCTGTGTGCACAGTCTAACCCCGGCCAGGGGAGTGGGGAGTGTTTTGTTGACAGGGAATGGGTAATGTGTCAGATGCTGTGTGCACAGTCTAACCCCGGCCAGGGGAGTGGGGAGTGTTTTGTTGACAGGGAATGGGTAATGTGTCAGATGCTGTGTGCACAGTCTAACCCCGGCCAGGGGAGTGGGGAGTGTTTTGTTGACAGGGAATGGGTAATGTGTCAGATGCTGTGTGCACAGTCTAACCCCGGCCAGGGGAGTGGGGAGTGTTTTGTTGACAGGGAATGGGTAATGTGTCAGATGCTGTGTGCACAGTCTAACCCCGGCCAGGGGAGTGGGGAGTGTTTTGTTGACAGGGAATGGGTAATGTGTCAGATGCTGTGTGCACAGTCTAACCCCGGCCAGGGGAGTGGGGAGTGTTTTGTTGACAGGGAATGGGTAATGTGTCAGATGCTGTGTGTACAGTCTAACCCCGGCCAGGGGAGTGGGGAGTGTTTTGTTGACAGGGAATGGGTAATGTGTCAGATGCTGTGTGTACAGTCTAACCCCGGCCAGGGGAGTGGGGAGTGTTTTGTTGACAGGGAATGGGTAATGTGTCAGATGCTGTGTGCACAGTCTAACCCCGGCCAGGGGAGTGGGGAGCGTTTTGTTGACAGGGAATGGGTAATGTGTCAGATGCTGTGTGCACAGTCTAACCCCGGCCAGGGGAGTGGGGAGTGTTTTGTTGACAGGGAATGGGTAATGTGTCAGATGCTGTGTGTACAGTCTAACCCCGGCCAGGGGAGTGGGGAGTGTTTTGTTGACAGGGAATGGGTAATGTGTCAGATGCTGTGTGCACAGTCTAACCCCGGCCAGGGGAGTGGGGAGTGTTTTGTTGACAGGGAATGGGTAATGTGTCAGATGCTGTGTGTACAGTCTAACCCCGGCCAGGGGAGTGGGGAGCGTTTTGTTGACAGGGAATGGGTAATGTGTCAGATGCTGTGTGCACAGTCTAACCCCGGCCAGGGGAGTGGGGAGTGTTTTGTTGACAGGGAATGGGTAATGTGTCAGATGCTGTGTGTACAGTCTAACCCCGGCCAGGGGAGTGGGGAGCGTTTTGTTGACAGGGAATGGGTAATGTGTTGGATGCTGTGTGCATGGACTAACACCCTCCTTCTCTTTCAGTCACCTATGAAGGATTGTATGATGCCCATAACCTGCAAGGTGAGTGCTGGAAGGAGGTATGTTGGGCTTCATGGAGAGGTTGTGGGAGTTGAGGGTCACAGGGAAGATGGGAGCCACTTATTCTCACGTTGTGGTTGTGTCTCCCTTCCCCAATCACCCCTTCCCTCTTTCCCGATACAGTGTCTAAGGCGAGTGGCCCCTCCCACCAGGTGGTGGGTGGACACATTGTGCTGGCCATCATCCTGCCAATCATCCTGGTCCTCCTCCTGATTGGTGGGATCTACCTCTACTACACCAAGTGAGTTTGGAGGGGGGTTTGGTGTCACAATATCTGGTGGGGGGTGGAGTGTGTTGGGGGTCTAAAGGAGAGGGAGTGCTTGGTTATAGGGGAGGGACATGTGGGAGGGGCTAGGGGAATAAGGGGCTTGTGTGTGTCTGCAGGTGAGGAGCCAAGAAGAAGAAGGGGCAAGTAGGGAGAGGAGAGTGAGGGAAGTGTGATACCAGGGACAGATTTACCCTCGCGTTCCCTCCACAGGTTCCAAGGCAAATCGTTCTTCCGGAACCCACTCTCCAAATCCCACTCGTACAGCCCCATCACCGTCGAATCGGACTTCAACAACCCCCTGTTTGAGGCAGGAGTGAGTATGGATCTCCCTCCGCACCATCCCATCACACACTCCCGGGGTCAGACACAGAGTGAATCTCCCTCCACACCGTCCCATCACACACTCCGGGGGTCAGACACAGAGTGAATCTCCCTCCACACCGTCCCATCACACACTCCCGGGGTCAGACACAGAGTGAATCTCCCTCCACACCATCCCATCACACACTCCCGGGGTCAGACACAGAGTGAAGCTCCCTCCACACTGTCCTATCACACACTCCCGGGGTCAGACACAGAGTGAATCTCCCTCCACATCGTCCCATCACACACTCCCGGGGTCCGACACAGAGTGACGCTCCCTCCACACCGTCCCATCACACACTCCCGGGGTCAGACACAGAGTGAATCTCCCTTCACAACATCCCATCACATACTCCCGGGGTCAGACACAGAATGAAGCTCCCTCCACACCGTCCCATCACACACTCCCGGGGTCAGACACAGAGTGAATCTCCCTTCACAACATCCCATCACATACTCCCGGGGTCAGACACAGAATGAAGCTCCCTCCACACCTTCCCATCACACACTCCCGGGGTCAGACACAGAATGAAGCTCCTACCACAGCCTCTCACACTCACTCTTTCTCTACCCCCAGGAGACCCGTGAATATGAGGTTTCGATCTAACCCATCGCCTCATTTGCTGCGTCATCAATGTGAATCACCATCGTCTCTCTGAGCCTCGTCTCACTGCCTGCTTAGTCTGGTCCCCACTCTATATCCTCCCTTCTTCCCCCTATCTCTCCCCTCCTCTCTCCTCCTCCCCTTCCTCCTCTCCCTGTTCTCCTCCACCACACTCTTTCCTTCCATACCTCTCTCCCATCCTCCACAGACCCAGAGTGGATCAACACAAAGGAGTGGGGTCATTCTGGAGAAATTAAAGACCTGGTCTGGAGTGTGGATGGTAGGAGTGAACAGGAAGGGGTGGGTTCTTGTTCCCTGGGCTCTTCCACTGTGGGGTCCCATTTCCTTGGGTCCTTCACTGCGCAGCCCCATTCCCTGGATCCTCCGCTGTGGGGCCCGTTCCTCTGGATCCTCCACCGTGGGGGCCCCATTCCCCAGATCCTCCGCTGTGGGGCTCTGTTCCCCCAGATCCTCCACCGTGGGGGCCCCATTCCCCAGATCCTCCGCTGTGGGGCTCTGTTTCCCCAGATCCTCCACTGCGGGGCCCCATTCCCCAGATCCTCCGCTGTGGGGCTCTGTTCCCCCAGATCCTCCACTGTGGGGCCCCATTCCCCAGATTCTCCGCTGTGGGGCTCTGTTTCCCCAGATCCTCCACCACGGGGCCCCATTCCCCAGATCCTCCGCTGTGGGGCTCTGTTCCCCCAGATCCTCCACTGTGGGGCCCCATTCCCCAGATCCTCCGCTGTGGGGCTCTGTTCCCCCAGATCCTCCACCGTGGGGGCCCCATTCCCCAGATCCTCCACTGTGGGGCTCTGTTCCCCCAGATCCTCCACCACGGGGCCCCATTCCCCAGATCCTCCGCTGTGGGGCTCTGTTCCCCCAGATCCTCCACCGTGGGGGCCCCATTCCCCAGATCCTCCGCTGTGGGACCCTGTTCCCCCAGATCACCGTGGGGGCCCCATTCCCCAGATCCTCCACCGTGGGGCCCCATTCCCCAGCCTCATCTGCCATGGGGCCTCATTCCCCCGAATCCTCTGCTGTGGGGCCTTGTTCCCTGGGCTGTTCTGCTGTGAGACACATTCCACGAGCTCCACCCTGGGGCCAATTCCCTGTGCTCTTTAACCAATACCTATGCCTCTGGACTCATGTTTCAGCCTCCTCCACTGTGGGACCCCATTCCCCTGACCTCCTTCACTGTTAGACTCTGTGTCCAGCCTCCTCTCCTTAGGGACCCCATTTCCCAGGCCTCCTCCACTGTGGGAACCTGTTCCCATGCCCTTCTTTGGGGTCCCATTCCCCCAGCCTGCTTTGTTGTGGAGCTCCATTCCCCTGGCCTCCTCTCCTGTTGGGTCCCTTTCCCTTGGCCTCCTCCGCTGTTGAGCCCCGTTCCCCCA
This sequence comes from Hemitrygon akajei, assembly GCF_048418815.1. NCBI lineage: Eukaryota > Metazoa > Chordata > Chondrichthyes > Myliobatiformes > Dasyatidae > Hemitrygon > Hemitrygon akajei. Next base: position 1,231,792 of record NC_133154.1, read on the forward strand.
GACCTCTCCAAAGTGGGTCCCCATTCCCCGAGTCTCTTCTGCTGAGGGGCCCTGTTCCCCGATCCTCCTCTGCAGTGGGTCCCCATTCCCCCAGCCTCTTTCACTATGGGGCCATGATCCTTCACTCCTTCCCTGTGAGACCCATGCTTTGGCCTCCTGCACCATGGGCCCCATTCCTCAGGCCGCTCTGCCATGGGGCCCTATCCCTACGCTCCCAAATATTTTAGCACGCGCACCACCAATCACCATTCCCCGATCTCTGTGGTGAATGAGAAGACCCCAGGGACGAGCCTGTCTCCCTCCTCGTGAGCTGTAGGGAGGGTTTCAGAAATTGTTTGCCATGACGTAATGTATGAACTGTGACTATTTTCATCCACGTGGAACCACCAGCTTTTTCCAACAAACTGTGAAATATTAAACGAATCATGATTTGTACTAACTCTTGGCTCTCTGTCTCTCTCTTTCCTCCTAAACCAAGTGGGGTTAGTCTGTGCACACAACATCTGCCACATTACAGGTGTGACGGGACACTCCCCACTCCCCTGGGTGGGGATAGACTGTGCACACAACATCCGCCACGTTACAGGTGTGACGGGACACTCTTCACTCCCCGGGGTGGGGTTAGTCTGTGCACACAACATCCGCCACGTTACAGGTGTGACGGGACACTCCCCACTCCCCGGGGTGGGGTTAGTCTGTGCACACAACATCCGCCACGTTACAGGTGTGACGGGACACTCCCCACTCCCCTGGGTGGGGATAGACTGTGCACACAACATCCGCCACATTACAGATGTGACGGGACACTCCCCACTCCCCGGGGTGGGGATAGACTGTGCACACAACATCCGCCACGTTACAGGTGTGACGGGACACTCCCCACTCGCCGGGGTGGGGTTAGACTGTGCACACAACATCCAGCTCAATACCTGTCTTCCAGGTTGCCCACCTGGAGATCAAACTAACTTTCTTCACCATCGCTGAGTCTAAATCCCAAGGCTTCTTCCCCGACAATGCCATAGGAGCACCTTCTCCAGAAGGCGGGCTGGGGTTCAAGGGGTTGATTCACCTTCTGCACCACCCTATTCCAGATGTGATCAAGGAAGGGGTAAGTGCTGACCTTGGTGGACAAATGCTCCAGACTGACTAATGAACAGGAGGGCATGATTAAATGCTGCAGAGGCAGCAAAAGCTTCCTCAATCCCTCTCTTCCTGGTCTGTCCCTGCAGATTGAGGGATCTGGGATCACTGCATTCCTCAGTTCCTGCCTGTCCTTGGGATCAATAGACAATAGGTGCAGGAGTAGGCCATTCGGCCCTTCTAGCCAGCACCGCCATTCACTGTGATCATGGCTGATCATACACAATCAGTACCCCGTTCCTGCCCTCTCCCCATATCCCTTGACCCCGCTATCTATGAGCTCTATCTAACTCTCTCGAATGCATCCAGAGACTTGGCCTCCACTGCCTTCTGGGGCAGAGCATTCCACATATCCACCACTCTCTGGGTGAAAAAGTTTTTCCGCATCTCTGTTCTAAATGGCCTACCCCTTATTCTTAAACTGTGGCCTCTAGTTCTGGACTCACCCATCAGCGGGAACATGCTTCCTGCCTCCAGCATGTCCAATCCCTTAATAATCTTATATGTTTCAATCAGATCCCCTCTCATCCTAAATTCCAGTGTATACAAGCCCAGTCGCTCCAATCTTTCAACATATGACAGTCCCGCCATTCCGGGAATTAACCTTGTGAACCTACGCTGCACTCCCTCAATAGCAAGAATGTCCTTCCTCAAATTTGGAGACCAAAACTGCACACAATACTCCAGGTGGGGTCTCACCAGGGCCCTTGTACAGCTGCAGAAGGACCTCTTTACTCCTATACTCAATTCCTCTTGTTATAAAGGCCAGCATGCCATTAGCTTTCTTCACTGCCTGCTGTACCTGCATGCTTGCTTTCATTGACTGATGTACAAGAACACCTAGATCTCGTTGTACTTCCCCTTTTCCTAACTTGACTCCATTTAGATAATAATCTGCCTTCCTGTTCTTGCCACCAAAGTGGGTAACCTCACATTTATCTACATTAAACCACATCTGCCATACATTTGCCCACTCACCCAACCTGTCCAAGTCACCCTGCATTCTCATAACATCTTCCTGACATTTCACACTGCCACCCAGCTTTGTGTCATCAGCAAATTTGCTAATGTTACTTTTAATCCCTTCATCTAAATCATTAATGTATATTGTAAACAGCTGCGGTCCCAGCACCGAGCCTTGCAGTACCCCACTGGTCACAGCCTGCCATTCCGAAAGGGACCCGTTAATCGCTACTCTTTGTTTCCTGTCAGCCAGCCAATTTTCAATCCATCTCAGTACTCTGCCCCCAATACCATGTGCCCTAATTTTACCCACTAACCTCCTATGTGGGACTTTATCAAAAGCTTTCTGGAAGTCCAGGTACACTACATCCACTGACTCTCCCTTGTCCATTTTCATAGTTACATCCTCAAAAAACTCAAGAAGATTAGTCAAGCATGATTTTCCCTTCATAAATCCATGCTGACTCGGACTGATCCTCCTACTGCTATCCAAATCTATCCAAACGTATTGCCTTTTTTGTTATCTTCTGTTGCTCTTTAAAAGCTTCCCAGTCCTCTGGTTTCCCGCTCATCTTTGCTATGTTATACTTCTTCTCTTTTATTTTTATACTGCCCTTTACTTCCCTCATCAGCCATGGCGGCCCTTTACTCCCCTTAGGATCTTTCTTCCTCTTTGGAATGAACCGATCCTGCACCTTCTGCATTATTCCCAGAAATACCTGCCATTGTTGTTCCACTGTCTTCCCTGCTAGGGTATTGTTCCATTGAACTTTGGCCAGCTCCTCCCTCATAGCTCCATAGTTCACTTTGTTCAACTGTAATACTGACACATCCGATTTCCCCTTCTCCTTCTCAAATTGTAGGTTAAAACATATCGTATTATGGTCACTACCTCCTAATGGTTCCTTTACCTCCAGGTCCCTGATCAAATCCGGTTCATTGCACACACTAAATCTAGAATTGACTTCTCCCTGGTAGGCTCCAGTACAAGCTGTTCTAAGAATCCATCTCGGAGGCACTCCACAAACTCCCTTTCTTGGGGTCCAGTACCATTCTGATTCCCCCAGTCTACCTGCATGTTGAAATCCCCCATGACAACTGTATCATTACCTTTGCAACATGCCAATTTTAACTCTTCATTCAACTTACACCCTACATCCAGACAGCTGTTTGGGGGCCTGTAGATAACTCCCATTAGGGTCTTTCTACCCTTAGAATTTCTCAGTTCTATCCATACTGACTCTACATCCCCTGATTCTATGTCCCCGCTCGCAAGGGACTGAATATCATTCCTCACCAACAGAGCCACCCCACCCCCTCTGCCAGTCAGTCTGTCCTTTCGATAAGATGTATATCCTTGAATATTCATTTCCCAGGCCCTGTCCGCTTGAAGCCATGTCTGTTATTCCCACAACATCATACTTGCCAATTTCCAACTGAGCCTCAAGCTCATCTACTTTGTTCTTTATACTTCGTGCATTCATATATAATACTTTTAATTCGTTACTCCCCTCTCCTTTCATATGAATTCCTATTTCACTTGGCTATACTGTATGATCTCTTCTTGAGCTTTCTATTCCATTGATTCTGTCCTTATTAACTTTTCTTATTTTCACTTTCCCTTTAACTCCATCCTTATATTTCCAGTTCATCCCCCCCCCCCCCCCACTACTTAGTTTAAACACATCTGTGTTGCAGTGGCAAACCTGTCTGCCAGAATGCTGGTCCCCCACCTATTAAGGTGCAACCCATCCCTTTTGTAAAATTCACCCCTACCCCAAAACAGATCCCAGTGGTCCAAGAATGTAAATCCTTGCTTCCTGCACCAGTTCCTCAGCCACACAATCAGATCCATTACCTCTGTGTTCCTGCCCTCTCCAGCATGAGGAACTGGAAGCAAACCAGAGATAACCACCCTGGAAGTGGTTATCGAGTGGAACTTGCTCTCTGAGTTCAGAATCAGAGGCCATTGTGGGAACCACAGAACAGGATGTAGTGGAGGGGGCAGAGTGGGGATAATTTGAGAGGATGGAAACTCATTATACCATCAACACAGCTTTTTGAGGACCCCCGATACAAAATTGGTTCTCTAGACTTTCAGAATGATAAACTGTGGACCCAAAAGAGATACATCTTTTGAATCTGTATTTACTCAGGAGGTGGACACAGATTCTATAGATGTGAGGCAAAGCCTATACAAATTACAGAGGAGGAAGTGTTTGCTGTCCTGAGACAAATCAGGATGGATAAATCCCCAGGGTCTGACAGGGTGTTCCCTCGGACCCTGCGGGAGGCAAGTGCAGACATACCCAGGGCTCTAACAGAGATATTTAAATCAACCTTAGCGGCAGGTGAGGTACCAGAGGACTGGAGGATAGACGATGTTGTTCTGCTATTTAAGGCTCTAAGAATAAACCGGGAAATTATAGGCCAATGAACTTGACATCAGCAGTGGGAAAGTTATTGGAAGGTATTCTAAGGGAATGGATTTAGATAGACAGGGACAGATTGGGGATAGTTGGCATGACTTTGTGTGTGGTAGGTCTTGTCTAACCAATCTTATGGAATTTTTTGAGGATGTTACCAGGAAAGTGGATGAAGGCAAGGCAATGGATGTTGTCTACATGGGCTTTAGCAAAGCATTTGACAAGGTCCTGCATGGGAGATTGGTCAAGACGGTTCAGTTGCTCGGCATTCAAGATGAGGTCGTGAATTGGATTAGACATTGGCTTTGCGGGAAAGTCAGAGAGCGGTAGTAGTGTGTCGCAAGGATTGGTGCTGGAACTGTTGTTGTCTGGCATTAATATCAATGATCTGGATGGTAATGTGGTAAACTGGATCAGCAAATTTGCACCAAGACTGGGGGTGCAGTGACCAAGAGGAGGGCTATCAAAGCTTGCAGCAGGATCTGGACCAGCTGGAAAAATGGACTGCAAAATGGTAGATGAAATTTAAAGCTGACAAGTGCAAGGTACTGCACTTTGGTGGGATCAACTAAGGTGGGTCTTACAGAGTGAATGGTAGGGCACTGAGGAGTGTGGTAGAACAAAGGGATTTGAGGATACAGTTCCATAATTCATTGAAAGTGGCATCACTGGTAGATAGGGTCGTAAAGAAAGGTTTTTGACACATTGGTCTTCTTAAACCTAAGTATTGAGTAGAAGAGGTGGGATGTGATGCTGAAGTTGTATAAGATGTTGGTGAGGCCTACTTGGAGTATTATGTGCAGTTTTGGTCACCTACCGACAGGAAAGATGTAAATAGGATTGAAAGAGTACAGAAAAATTTACAAGAATGTTTCTGAGTCTGGATGACCTGAGGTATAAGACAAGATTGGATATGTTCAAACTGTATTCTTCACAACATGAAAGGCAAAGTGATTTGATAAGAGTATACAAAATTATGAAGGGTATAGATAGGGTAAATGCAAGCAGGCTTTTTCCACTAAGGTTGAGTGGAACTACAACAAGAGGTTATAGGTTAAGGATGAAAGGTGAAATGCTTAATGGGAATATGAGGAGAAACCTCACTCAGAGGGTTGTGAGAGTGTGAAAAGAGCTGCCAGTGGAGGGAGTACACATGAGCTTGATTTTAACATTTAAGATAAATTTGGATAAGTAAATGGATGGTAGGGATATAGAGAGCTATGGTCTTGGTGGAGGTCAATGGCAGTTTAATGGTTTGACACGGATTGGATGGGCCGAAAGGCCTGTTTCTGTGCTGTACTTTTCTGTGACTCTGTGTGTGTGTGTGTGTGTGTGTGTGTGTGTGTGAGGCAGTGCCTGCATCAATGTATACATTGTACAATGTATCAGAGCCTGTATCAGTGTATACATTATAGTGTATCAGTGTCTGTATCAGTGTATACATTGTACAATGTATCAGAGCCTGTATCAGTGTATACATTATAGTGTATCAGTGTCTGTATCAGTGTATACATTGTACAGTGTATGTCTTTGTGGACTTGCTTGTGTGTGTGAGAGAGAGGGTGTGTATGTGTGCCTGTCTGTCTGAGCGGTGAGTGGGTGCACCGCGGTGTCAGTATGGAAGATGATGTGATCCTGGTGTCTGTTACACCAACTGAACCAGTGGCAATGACCCAGAGTGAGTTATGTTCCGCGTCCAGATCCTGACACTCTGTCAATGTTCCTCTCCCTGACTATCCACCTGTCCCTGAAACACCCCTCCCCTGACACTCCTCTCCCTCCAGCAACCTTCCTCTCCCTCTCCCTCTCTGATACTCCTCTCCTCCTTCCTCCCTAATCCTCCTGCCCTGTTCCATCTCTCCTATATCTATTTCTTCTCTCCCCTCCCTCCGTCACCTGTCCCTCCCTCCACTATGCACTCTCCCCCTCTCCCACTTCCGTCCACTCTCCCACTCAACCCTCTCACTCTACCTTCCTCATTCATTTCATCTCCCCAATCCCTCACCTCTCTCTCAGTTCCTCCACCCCACCCTCCCCCTCCCCATGGTCGTCCCTCAGTGATGACTAAGGTCTGACGAGGGTGTGTTGCGTCTCCCGGTGTCAATGACTGCGTCAATGAGCCGTCGCTGGCAGCAGCGCGGTGGGGCGGGGTGGACAGACAGTGACATCTGGGGGAGTATGGGGGGGGGGGGTAGAGACGGGGCAAGGGAGGGAGAGGTAGAGGGGGAATAAAGCTGGAGAGGGTAGGGGAGGGGAAAAGGGGAAAGAAGAGGAAATAAAAGTGGATAGAGGGAGGGGGAGGAGTGTGTGAGATGTGGGAGGGAGAGAGAAGGGAAAGGGGAGGGGGATGAAATGGAAGAGGTGTGGAGAAAGGGAGGAGAAGGGGAGAAAGAGGAGGGGGAGAAGGAGAGAGGGAGGAAGAAAGAGAGAGGGGAGAGAAAGGTGGGACAGGAGGTAAAAAGGGGGAGGGAGAGAATGAGGGGAGAAGGAGGAAGGAAGTGGGAGAGGAGAGAGAAAGGTAGAACAGGAGAGAATAAGAGAGGAGGGGGAAGAAAGGGGAGGGGAATGAAGTGAGATAGAAGGGGAGAGGAGAGAGAGGAGGATAACGGGAGAGAGGAGGGGGAGATGAGGAAAGGGGAGAGTAGAGAGAAGGGAGAGTGAAATGAAGGGGAGCGAAGAGGGGAGGGGAGAGAGTGATAGGAAGGATTGGGAAGAGGGAATGGGGATAGGAAGGTTAAGAGGGAGGGGAGATGGGAGAAAGGGAGTATAGAGGGGAATGGGGTGGAGGGGTTGGAGAGGGAATGGCTAGAGTAAGGGAAAGAGGGGGGACAGATAAGTGTGGAGACACAGAGGTGGGGGCTGTTTTGTCTTTCTCTGGAGTTGTATACATGGATGCAGTATTTGCCCCACCCCACACACAGACTCAGCTCTCTGCCGTCAGGAGAAGAATTCTCTCCCTCCTCCGCCCCAGGACCAGCTGGTGTGTACTAGGAGCTGTCGGTGCGGACAGATCTCTCTCCCACTCATTCTCACAGCTGTTCCTCCGCTCGGCACCGCTCCCACTCTCCGGATACCATCTAGCAGAGTGGGGGGTAGGGCTCTGGACACAGGGAGCGTCGGATACAGGGATCTCCGGACTCAGTGACCTTCGGCCAAAGGGATCTCCGGACACAGGAAGAGTCTCGGTTTTACCTTCGTGGTCCGTTCCAGATTTCATTCTGGTCTGTCTGCTATCGATCTGGTTTATCTCACTTCAGGTTCGGCTCTGGTTCCATTCCACTGTTAATCCGAATTTGCTCATTTGACTCCGATCAATCCCACTTTGACCCTGATCTACCCCGGTCCTGCTGCAGTCTGACTCTGGTCTGCTCCGGACTTGCTCCCCTCCCGCTCTCCGTCGGGCTCCACTCTCACGCCAACCTCTCCAAGTTGTTCCCAATCCGCTTCTGGTCTCCATCCTTTCCCACTCCCACTCCCGCCCTCTCTCTACTCCGACTCCGTTCCAAATCAACACTCTGTCCCCTCCGGCTCCATGACTGGGAGGGAGAAATCCGCTCCTTCCATACACGAACACATGGCTATCGACGTGAACCCGGGACCCATCCGGCCCATTCCTCACATCTCGCACCGCTTCCCGCGACCGCTGGCCGTACGCGGACCCGGAGCCGGATCAGCGGCAGAACCCGCAGCGGGACCTGGTGTGGGATCAGCCGAAGGGCCCAGACCCGGATTGGCGGCGGGTGCCGAGGCCGAAGCTGGAGCCGGACCACAGCCGCACCAGGAGTCTCCGGAACTCGATGCCAATGACTCGGATGATTCAAGTGAGTGGTTCCCTCATCTCCGGCCCTCAGTCCCGGCATCCATCACCTCAGTTCGTCAATTTCTCCATCCCTAAATCCCTCCATTCCTCCTTCCCTCCCGCCCATCCTGTCTCCACTCTGTCGCCTCACCTTGCTGTTCCATCCCTCCTCCACCCCGCCCCAATCGTCTGGGGCAGAAAACCTACTGACGCAGGAGGATGTCGAGGAGGGCCGCTGCTTGGAGACCATGGGGGTGAGGGGTTCCTACACTCACCACTCTCTGCGTAATAAAATGTCCGATTCTACATTCACCCCTGACAGGGTGATCCACACACCCACCCACCACTCTCTGTGTAAAACACCTCTGACAACTATCCGCACTTTTCTTCAATCACCTTAAAATGATGGTCCCTAGGGGTAGCCATTTCCGCCCTGGGGAAGAAAAGGTGTTGGCTGTCCACGCTCGGTCAATATCTCTTACCATTTTGTACGCCCCAACAAGTCCTTCGTTCAAAAGAGAAAATCCCTTACGGCCACGGTGTCCACCAGCGAAAACCCTATTCCCTGCTGTTGGTCCATGTCCCCGAACACTCCCAGTGCTTCCTACTGTCCCTGCTCAACCACTTCCTCTGACAACTCGTTCCCGATTCTTACACCCTCTGGGTGAGAAATATTGCCCCCTTGGGTCCCTTTTAAATCTCTCTCATCTCACCCAAAGCTTGTGCCCCATAGTTTTGGAGTCCCTCTGCCTCCAACATCCTCACCCACACTGGCCCGTCACCTCCCCGTTTATCCCCCTCACTACTCATACACACCCTCACCACCAACACACCTCCATCTCCCTCCTCCTCGCACCAACCTCTTCTCTCCCTCCCCTTCCCCCCGCTCCCTGACGTTCCACCCCATTGCCGCCACCCCTCCCTCCCCAACTCACATCTCTCCCTTCCCCATTCCCTTGCCCACACATCACTCCCTCCCATTACCTTGCGCCCAAACCTCCCCCACTCCCATGCCGTCACTCCTCTCCCTCCCCATTCCTCTCTCTCCCTGCCCTCACTCCGCTCCCTACCCCACACCTCCCCCACTCCCATGCCGTCACTCCTCTCCCTCCCCATTCCTCCTCCCCCGCCCTCAGTCCTCTCCCTCCCCCACTCCTCCCTCCCTTACCCTCCTCCCCTCCCCATTCCTCTCTCTCCCTGCCCTCACTCCGCTCCCTACCCCACACCTCCCCCACTCACATGCCGTCACTCCTCTTCCTCCCTTGGCCTCACTAATGCTGCTCTCTTGTTATTCCAGTGAGCCTGGGCACTCTGGAATTTGACCTGTTGTATCGGTCGGAGGAGCAGGTTCTCCAGTGTTCAATTCACAGAGCAAAGGTAATAGTCTGTGAGGGGGGGGGGGCAATCTCTTCACAAAGGTAATAGTCTGTGGGGGGGGGGGTCTTTTCACAAAAGCACCACAGCACAGGCGCTTCAGACCACCTTTTAGTTCTGGCCTAGATAAACCTACTCCAAGATCAACCCTTTGCTCTCATATAACCTTTACTTTTTCCTTCATCCATGAATGTGTCTGAGTCTTTTAAATGGCCCTAATGTATCTGTCTCTACCACCACCTCCTGCAGAGTGTTCCACACACCCACCACTCTCTGTGTAAGAAACCTACCTCTGAAATCCCCCCTATACTTTCCTCCAAACACCTTTAAATTATAGGTATTGGCCATTTCCGTACTCTGGTTGTCCACTCTGTCAATGCCTCTCATCATCTTGTACACGTCTATCAGGTCACCTCTCATCCTCCGTCACTCTAAGGACAAAAACCGTAGCTCACTCTACCTATCTTAATAAGACATGCTTTCTAATCCAGGCAGCATCCTGGTAAATCTCCTCTGCACCCTGTCTAAAGTTTCCACATCCTCCCTATAATGAGGTGACTAGAACTGAACACAATATTTCAAGTGTGGTCTAACTGGAGTTTCATAGAGCTGCAACATTACCCCCTGACGAATGGAGGCTACCTGAACTTCCCTGCTCGACTTGTGTGGCAACTTTGAGGCACCTATGGACGTGGAACTGAAAACACATCTTAACCCAACACACACACAAATCCTGGGGAACACAGCAGGCCAGGCAGCACCTGTGGAGGGGAAAACAGTCAACGTTTCAGGTTGAGACCCTTCATCAGTACACACTGACATACATCAGAGCCACTCCCTGTACACACTCTAAAACTTTAAAATTCAAACTAAGTTTAGTATCAAAAACCCCATGTCACCATATAGTACAGCTCCGAGATTCACACCCTTGCTGGCGTACACAGCAAGTCTCAGGAACACTAGAAACAATGAATGACTACACTGAACAAACAACTAACAGGAAAAAGACAACAAACTGGGCGAATACAAACAAGAAAAGAAGAAATAACTATCAAGAATATGAGATGAAGAGTCACTAAAAGTGAGTTCATAGCTGTGGGAACGGTTCAGTGGAGTTGAGTGGCGTTTTTCCCACTGGTTCAAGAGCCTGTTGGTTGAGAGGTAATAATTGTTCCTGAACCTGATGGTGTGAGTCCTGAGGTTCTTGCACCTCCTTCCTGATGGCTGCAGCGAGAAGAGAGCACGTCCTGGTTGGTAGGGTCCCAGATGATGGATGCTGCTTTCCTGCAACAAATCTCCGTGAAGATGTGCTCAGTGGTGGGGAGGGCTTTACCCGTGATGGCCTCGCCATATCCGCCATTTTCTGCAGGATTTTCCGCTCAAAGGCGTTGGTGTTTCCATGTCAGGCCATGATGCAACCAGTCTCCTCCACACATCTATAGAAGCTTGCCCAAGTTTTATCTTTCATGCCGAATCTTCGCAAAGTTCTGAGGAAGCAGACGCGCTGCCGCGCTTTCTTCGTAATTGCACTTCCGTCTTGGTCCCTGAACAGGTTCTCTCAAATGATAACACCGAGGAATTTAAAGTTGCTGACCCTTTCCACATCTAATTCTCCGATGCACTTCTGATTTCCTCCCTCTGAAGTCAAAAACCAACTCTTTGTCTGCTGACAGTGAGTTGTTGAGCACCGCTCACCTGGTCCAGTCAGACGTTACACCTTCGCACCAATTGCTCCGTCCGCCCAATGGTGCGATCTGCTCTCCTCCCATTGGCTACGCTCTGACCTGTTCCTCTCCTGATTGGCAGGGTCTGAAGCCAATGGATTTGAACGGTCTTTCGGATCCTTACGTGAAGCTCCACCTTCTGCCAGGACCCTGCAAGGTGGGTATCGGATCCATGTCCAAATCGGCAGCGATGGACAGAGGGAGGAGTGGGCAAGAGGGGGAGGGAGATAGAACGGGGAGCGCCTCCACACCGTCCCATTATGCACTCCCGGGGTCAGACACAGAGTGAAACTCCCTCCACACCGTCCCATTACACACTCCCGGGGTCAGACACAGAGTGAATCTCCCTCCAAACCGTCCCATTACACACTCCCGGGGTCAGACACAGAGTGAAACTCCCTCCACATCGTCCCATCACACACTCCCGGGGTCAGACACAGAGTGAAACTCCCTCCACATCGTCCCATCACACACTCCCGGGGTCAGACACAGAGTGAAGCTCCCTCCACACCGTCCCATCACGAACTCCCGGGGTCAGACACAGAGTGAAACTCCCTCCACATCGTCCCATCACACACTCCCGGGGTCAGACACAGAGTGAAACTCCCTCCACATCGTCCCATCACGAACTCCCGGAGTCAAAGAGTGAAACTCCTTCCACACCGTCCTATCACACACTCCCGGTGTCAGACACAGAGTGAAACTCCCTCTGTAACCATGGATGTTATTATTCCCAGGGAAACAAGCTGAGGACAAAGACGGTGCGTAACACCCTTAACCCTTGCTGGAACGAGACGCTGGTCTATTACGGAGTGATGGACGAGGATCTCCTTCGTAAAACTCTCAGGCGAGTGGGTGAGACTGGGGGACAGTTCCTCGTGCGGGAGCAGGATACTCGGAAATCCTGGGCTGTGAGATCTTCCTCTGTAACCCAGGTTCTCCCGTTGTCCCCGCAGGGTTTCTGTTTGCGATGCCGACCTGCTAGGTCACAACGACTTCATTGGGGAAACGCGGGTCCCACTTCGGAAGTTAACAGCCGACCAGCGAAGGCACTTTAATATCGTTCTAGAGAGACCGCCGGTGAGGTGTGGGGATGGGGGAGAACGGACCCCTCCCCGTACCTGAGTCATACCCCACTATACTACAACTCGTCTTCATCACCCTGTTCCTTCCCGACACTATTCCCTGCCCCTGTTCCCTCCCCTACACCCCACCCTATCTTCGAGAACCCTACCCTTGTGCCCCAATTTGTCTCTGTCATCCTTTCCTCCCTGACACCTCTCCCCGTTTCCAACATTCTCCTCCCCTACATCCCTCTCCCACACACCTCATCTCCGAGACACCCTCCCTCCCCTATACCCCGATTCATCTCCACCTCCTATACCTGAACCCTCATTACTCTCTGCCCCTCCCCGTTTCCTTCACCCCTCCTCTACGTCACTCCCATCTCCGTGCCCTTTTCCCTCCTGTACATACCTCTTCATCTCCGGGATCCCCTCCCGTACATTCATCTCCATCTCGGCGAACCCCATCCTGCCGCTGCACCTCAACCCATCACCCTCTCCCCTATGCCCCTCCCAGTCTCCAAAACCCTTTCCTCGACACCTCACTCCATCACCCTCTCCCCTATGCCCCTTCCAGTCTCCAAAACCCCTTCCCCTACATGTCCACGCGCCCCGCACCGCCGCTGGCAACACACTCCAGGCAAAGAGGAACTTTCTCCACGTATCTCCTTTCATTTTGCCCCCCTCACCTTAATGCATATTTTCTGGTATTAAACATTTCCACTCTGGGGATAAAGATACTGGCTGCCTCCGCTATCAGCGCCTCTCATAATCGTGTAAATCTCGATCACATCGCCCCTCGGCCTCTGTCGCTCCAGAGAAAACAACCCAAGTTTGTCCAGCCTCTCCTTACAGCTCGTGCCTCTAATCCAGACGGCATCCTGGTGAACTCTCTACACCTCTCCAAAACCTCCACATGCCTCTAATCCAGACGGCATCCTGGTGAACTCTCTACACCTCTCCAAAACCTCCACATGCCTCTAATCCAGACGGCATCCTGGTGAACTCTCTACACCTCTCCAAAACCTCCACATGCCTCTAATCCAGACGGCATCCTGGTGAACTCTCTACACCTCTCCAAAACCTCCACATGCCTCTAATCCAGACGGCATCCTGGTGAACTCTCTACACCTCTCCAAAACCTCCACATGCCTCTAATCCAGACGGCATCCTGGTGAACTCTCTACACCTCTCCAAAACCTCCACATGCCTCTAATCCAGACGGCATCCTGGTGAACTCTCTACACCTCTCCAAAACCTCCACATGCCTCTAATCCAGACAGCATCCTGGTGAACTCTCTACACCTTTCCAAAACCTCCACATGCCTCTAATCCAGACGGCATCCTGGTGAACTCTCTACACCTCTCCAAAACCTCCACATGCCTCTAATCCAGACGGCATCCTGGTGAACTCTCTACACCTCTCCAAAACCTCCACATGCCTCTAATCCAGACGGCATCCTGGTGAACTCTCTACACCTCTCCAAAACCTCCACATGCCTCTAATCCAGACAGCATCCATAGCCCCCACACCCGTACTGTAATGAGGCAACCAGAACTGAATGAATTACTCCGGATATGCAGACCGGAGTTTTATAAAACTGCACTATACCTTCCCGACCCTTGTACTCGGTGTCGCAACTGATGAAAGTAAATGCGCTGTACACCTTCTCTACCGTCCTGTCTACTTGTGCGGCCGCTTTCAGGGAGCTGTGGTCTTGCACCCCAAGGTTCTTGTACATCAGCCTATATCTGAGGAGAGAGTCCAGACACCGACCTGCCTCACAACTGTCCCTTTTAACAAAACTGTAAAAGTTTATTTACATAACATATGCACAAGGTACAGACATTCAATATCTGTAAAACAGTAAGTAAAATCAGATTAAAACATAGTTACCACCGTCTATAAATAACAGTCAATACCCCGGGGGGCCACCGCTCCCGGAAGTCCTCCCCTGAACCCATTTCAACCGCGTCTCCCGGACAGTCAGGCACGAACGTATCTTCGGGGATATGGCAGGCAGTCGGCCCGGGCAGCGCCCAGACCCGTGAATGGCCATCTTAGCCCTCCTCACGACCCGCCCCGTGTACGAGGAGCGCGGGACCAACCTCAGCAGCGGCCCCCTGAGAAGCTCATTGAGCGGCTGCAGCCTCTGACATTCCGGTCACGTGTGGTAAACTGACTCCTCCCGCCCACAGAATGGGCAGGTGGACGGGGTGTCGGTGAACCTGCTCAAAACCCTGTTAATGCAACAACTCCCACCCCAGGTCCCCGATGTACAGGGGAAGGATCTCTGCTTAAAAGAGATTTCCACTGGGGACCTCCAAGGCGAGGAAGTGGAAGGTGTGCAGGGGCGGCCCGTACAGGAAACGCACGGTGGGCATCCCTGCGAGACGGCTCACGTTACGCGGGACTCCCTCCCGCCTGCTATCCCGAGGCCTGGGTCCGACGAGCACATCGGATGGTGGTGCAGCCGGAACCCCTCCACTTCCCCGCGCCCCACGACGCCCGTCTCAACTGCCCCTGTCTACCCTGCCTCTCCGTGAAACACACAGAAAAACGCAGGAGGAACTCAAACAGACCAAGCAGTATCAGTGGAGGGAAATGGACGACAGTGTTTCAGCCTAGAAGAACAATGTCCATTCCGTTCCAGTCCAAATGCAGGGTTTCGGCCCGAAGCGTCCGCTGTTTTTCCTTCCATAGATTCAAGATTCAATATTGCTTAAACTCATTTCCTGTACACAAGTGGAAGGAGAACAAAATAATTGTTACTCGGGACCCGATGCAGCCAAAAAATAACCAACACAAAAGATAAAGAACAGAATAATAACACACAGTAAATATGGGGAGAAGGTTCGAACATCAGAGATGCAAAGGGACTCCTGTCCTTGTACGAGACTCCCAGGTTAATTTACAGGTTTAGTCTGTGGTAAAGAAGGCAAATGCAATGTTAGCATTTATTTCAAGTGGAATGGACTATAAAAGCAAGGAGATAATGCTGAGCCTTTACAATACACTAGTCAGGCCACACTCGGAGTATTTTCAACAGTTTTGGCCCCCATATCTCAGCAAGGATGGGTTGTCATTGGAGAGAGTCCAGAGAAGGTTCCTGAGGATGATTCCAGGAGTGAAGGGGTTAACATATGAGGAGCGTTTGGCAGCTTTGGGCCTGTACTCACTGGAATTTAGAGGGATGCGGGGCACAGGGTGGGGTAGGTGGGTGATGGCTTTGAAACCCACCGAATGTTGAAAATACTAGATAGTGGATGTGGAGAGGATGTTTTCTATGATGGGGGTATCCAGCCACAAAATTGAGGGGCGGCCTTTTAGAACAGAGATAAGGAGGAATTTCTTCAGCCAGAGAGTAGTGAACCTGTGGAATGCTCTGCCACAGACTGCAGTGGAGGCCAAGTCTGTGGGTATATTTAAGGCAGAAAATGATAGTTTCCTGTTCGGTCAGGGCATCAAAAGATATGGCGAGAAGACAGGTGCATGGGTTTGAGGGGGATCCGGGATCAGCCATGACCCGATGGGCTGAACGGCCTAATTCTGCTCCTATGCCATATGGTCTTATATCCTTATAAATACATAAGATAGTTTAGCTGCGCAGATTGATTGTATGTAACAATAGATTGTACATCAGGTGAATGACGGGAAATACTAAAGCGGTGGAGTTAGTGGGTAGAGATATTGATCAGCATTACTGCTTGGGGCAAGGAACCGCTTTAGAGTCTGGTGTCCCTGTGTGGATGCTTGGCAGCCTCCTCCCTGATGGGAGTGGGACAAACAGCAGAGTGCGCGGAATACTTCATGATGTCCCTGGCCCTTTTCTGTATATATCTCTTTGATGGCAGGTAAGCTGGTGAAGGTCATACACTGGGCGGTTTTGACTACCTGTTGTAGACCCTTCCTGTGCGCCGCCGTACACTTACTGTACCGTGCAATGATGCAGCTTGTTAGAATGCTCTCGGCTTCACATCTGTAGAATGACGTGGGGAAGGGTGTGCAAAGACCAGCTCTCTTCAGAAAACAGATTCGTTGTGAACTTTCTTGCAGGATGTCTCTCGCAGGAGTTCGAGACGGCTTTTTTCAGTGGTGTGCGGCTGCCGTAAAGGTGGGTGGGGGTTTGAGTTCTGCTGAAGGTGATAACCATCTCCTTTGTCTTGTCAACATTTGCCTGGCACCGGGCCCGGAGCTCTTTCACCTCCTCTCTGTAGGCCCGGCTCATCATTGTTGGTGATGGGCCCCACACTGCCGTGTCATCGGCGAACTTGTAGCCGTGCAGTTGGGTGTGTGAGCGGAGTGTACAGCAGAGAGCTCAGCGCACAGCCCTGGGGGCCACCCGTGTTGAGGGTGAAGGGGAGGATCCTGACTCTCCGAGGTCTGTTGATTAGGGAGGGTAAAGCCCGGATGCACTGAGGAGGAGTTTGTTCACCAAGTCTGTGGAACAGCAGTGTTGAATGCCGATCGGAAATCCAGAATCAGCGTTCTGACATGCGTCCTTGTTTTCCAGGTGTGTCGGGGCCAGGTGCGTGGCAGATAGAGCGGTTCTGTCGGTAAGCTTATTGCTGAGTGTCCAGTGTGGCAGGAATGGAGGTTTTGATATGAGCCATTGCAGGCCGTTCAAAACACTTCGGTGTGCTAAGCCCACTGGACCGTGGTTATTTAGTTGTGAAGGTGTAGAGTTCTTTAGTACAGTGCGGCTGGTCTGCAGCATGTGGGGCGGCAGCCTGGATGAGTGAAGTGTTGAAGATATCCGTGAAGAGACGGTGTGCAAACTCGCTGAGTACTCGGCCTGGGATCTCTCCTGCCCCGGCCGCCTTACAGGGGTAGAGTTCTCACAGCGGCACATGTGGGAGGGGGAGCTGTCGTGGCTGGTGTTGTGACGCATGCGTACAGGTGGTTTGGAGATGTCACAGGTACAGTCGACGCTGTTTTTCTTTGCGTAGTCGGTGATGCCTTTGATGCCCACATTATCGGACCGGCGTTTCTGATTGGGAGGGGGGGGGGGTAAGTAGGCCGTCTTTGCCCTCTTGGTGCCTAAGACGAGGTTTCAAGGGCTGCTCTGAGAATTGTTCTGTCACCAGACTTGAAGAGGCAGCGTCGCGGGTTTCAGTAGGGTTCACCCAGGGCTTCTGGTTGGGCCGTAAGATGACCGTCCTTGAGGTACCAACTTACTGATGTAGCCGGTTTCCTCGTTTGCGTTTTCCTCGCATATTCCTACTCGGTTTGTGACGGCCTCCTCCAACATCAGCCAGTTGGTCGGTTCAAACAGCCCTAAAGCATGGGTGGCCTCATTAGGCCACACAGTGATGTCCTCTTGACTGATTTCGCCATTTTCAGCTATGCTGGGATTAATATTTGCCTGGCCTGCTGAGTTCCTCCAGCATTTTGCTTACCATTCTGCAGATGTGTCAGAGAGGCCAAGGTGGCTTCGTAAGTACCGCTTCTGTATAAATATGGTTTGTTCCCCTGGTGGCAATGGTGACTCGTTGGTGAAATTTCGGTAAAATGTCCTGCAGGTTAACATGATTAGCGTCTCCTGCAATTATGAAGAGACCGTCTGAATGCGTATTTTTGTAGAGAGATGATGATGCTTTAAAGCCGGCGTGCGCGATCGGGTGTGATGAACACAACAACAAACTCCCTGAGCAGGTTATGTGACCGGCTTTCAATTTTAAAATTATCAATGCCCTCAGAACAGTGACTGCTAAATACAGATGCTTGTACACCAACCTTTGTCATTATTCACACAGATTCAATCTTTAGATTTCTCAGACAGGGGGTTCCCTTTGCGCAGAACGGAGTCACTTCGTCCAGATGCAGGGCCCAGTCCGGCATGTAGTTGTTAGCTTCATCCCACCCCCTCCGGTCTTCTCCTATCATTTCGCATTTCCCTCTCCCCCCACTACTTTCAAATCTCTTACTATCTTTCCTTCCGGTTAGTCCTGACGAAGGGTCTCGGCCCGAAACGTCGACAGCGCTTCTCCCTATAGATGCTGCCTGGCCTGCTGTGTTCCACCAGCATTTTGTGTGTGTGTTGTTTGAATTTCCAGCATCTGCAGATTTCCTCGTGTTTGTAGTTGTTTCGACACATTTCGATGAAAACCAGAACACGGCAGTTTCTCATCTCTTTCTCTGCGTTCCTTCTCAGTCTCAGGGAGTCCATTTTATTATCTAGCGAGCGGGTGTTGGTCAGGAAAAGGGATGGTACCGCCGATCTGCTCGGGTTAACTCTCAGCTTCGCTGGCGCCCCAGATCTCTTGCCACAGTTCAGCTTCCTGTCACACCTCCTACGTCCGCCGTGTCCTCGCCGAGGCACCAAGACCAGGTCCCAGTCTCCGGGTCCCAGTCTCCGGGCCCCAGTCTCCGGGTCCCAGTCTCCAGGCCCCAGTCTCCGGGTCCCAGTCTCCGGGTCCCAGTCTCCGGGCCCCAGTCTCCGGGCCCCAGTCTCCGGGTCCCAGTCTCCGGGTCCCAGTCTCCGGGCCCCAGTCTCCGGGTCCCAGTCTCCGGGTCCCAGTCTCCGGGCCCCAGTCTCCGGGTCCCAGTCTCCGGGTCCCAGTCTCCGGGTCCCAGTCTACGGGTCCCAGTCTCCGGGCCCCAGTCTCCGGGCCCCAGTCTCCGGGTCCCAGTCTCCGGGTCCCAGTCTCCGGGCCCCAGTCTCCGGGTCCCAGTCTCCGGGTCCCAGTCTCCGGGCCCCAGTCTCCGGGTCCCAGTCTCCGGGCCCCAGTCTACGGGTCCCAGTCTCCGGGCCCCAGTCTCCGGGTCCCAGTCTCCGGGCCCCAGTCTCCGGGTCCCAGTCTCCGGGCCCCAGTCTCCGGGCCCCAGTCTCCGGGTCCCAGTCTCTGGGTCCCAGTCTCCGGGCCCCAGTCTCCGGGTCCCAGTCTCCGGGTCCCAGTCTCCGGGCCCCAGTCTCCGGGTCCCAGTCTCCGGGCCCCAGTCTCCGGGTCCCAGTCTCCGGGTCTGGTGTCTGTAGAATCGTTATTTGGTTGAGCACCGCTCTTAACTCTGCTGCTGGCGAAAATGTAGTTTTCTCTAAAATTATGCTGCCTGATCTGCTGAGTTCCTCTAGCCTCAGTACTGGGCGCATTGAGTGCTCTCCACCGTTCAATCAGGACTGACTTATTTCTCCAGACCTGCCCCTTCATCCCCAGTTCTCCTGCCAACTGCCTCTGGCGCACTCACTATTCAAGAACCTATCAATCTCTGCCTTAGATACACCCACCATCTCTGGCATCCAATCCCACAGATCCCCCCCCCCACTCCTGCTGGCATCCAATCCCACAGATCCCCCCCCCACTCCTGCTGGCTTCCAATCCCACATATCCCCCACCCCAGTCCTGCTGGCATCCAATCCCACATATCCCCCCCCACTCCGCTGGCATCCAATCCCACAGATCCCCCCCCCCCACTCCGCTGGCATTATAAATCCCCCCTCATCTCTTTTCAGCAGAGACGTCCATTTACTATGAGGCTCTGTTCTCGGGTCCTTTCTGCCGTTACTTTGGAAGGATGAACTTGAAAATAGGAGTCTTAGTGTCCTGGAGGAACAGAAGGATCTTGGAGTCCATGTCAATATTGCTGTGCAATTTGCTAGGGCGGTTAAGAAGGTGTATGGTGTGTTGGCTTTCATTAGTTATGGGACTGAGTTCAAGAACCGTGAGGTAATGTTACAGCTCTATAAAACCCTGGTTAGACCACGCGGAGTGTTGTGTTCAGTTCTGGTCACGCCAGAGGAAGGATAGAGTGTACCAAGTCAGTGCCTGGATTAGACAGAAAGTTTTATGAGGATAGGTTGAGAGCTAGGGCTTCTCTTTGGAGCAAAGGAGGGTCAGAGAGGACTTGATAGAGGTGTACAAAATCATGAGGCATAGTCAGAGACTTCTTCCCAGCGTGGAAAGGGCTAACACGAGGGGGCATAATTTTAAGGTGTCTGGAGGAAAGTACGGGGGGGGGGGGGAAATGCCAGCTTTTTTACGGACATACTGTACACGCTTCTGAGGATGAAGGTAGGAGCTAATGCATTTTGTTTGTGTGTGAGTCTCTCTCTCAGTCTGGCAGTGAAAAGCCCCTCCCCTGAAATCTCAGCAGAGTTTGAAACACAGGACAATGATAATTCTCGGGCACCTTCTCAATCACCTGTCTGCTATTTTTTACACAGCCCCAGTCTCCTATGTCACCACCGCTCAGAGGAATCGCTTTCTACATGCAGGAGGTAAATGTGCACACAGGAACCAAACCTCCATCAGGGTGGTGGGATCTGTACACTGACCGATGTCTCTCAGTCCCTCTCTCTCAGGGGAGATCTGTACACTGACTGGTGTCTCTCAGTCCCTCTCTCTCAGGGGAGATCTGTACACTGACCGGTGTCTCTCAGTCCCTCTCTCTCAGGGGAGATCTGTACACTGACCGGTGTCTCTCAGTCTCTCTCTCTCAGGGGAGATCTGTACACTGACCGGTGTCTCTCAGTCCCTCTCTCTCAGGGGAGATCTGTACACTGACCGGTGTCTCTCAGTCCCTCTCTCTCAGGGGGAGATCTGTTCACTGACCGGTGTCTCTCAGTCCCTCTCTCTCAGGGGAGATCTGTACACTGACCGGTGTCTCTCAGTCCCTCTCTCTCAGGGGAGATCTGTACACTGACCGGTGTCTCTCAGTCCCTCTCTCTCAGGGGGAGATCTGTACACTGACCGGTGTCTCTCAGTCCCTCTCTCAGGAGATCTGTACACTGACCAGTGTCTCTCAGTCCCTCTCTCTCAGGGAGATCTGTACACTGACCGGTGTCTCTCAGTCCCTCTATCTTAGGGGGAGATCTGTACACTGACTGGTGTCTCTCAGTCCCTCTCTCTCAGGGGAGATCTGTACACTGACCGGTGTCTCTCGGGGGTGATCTGTACACTGACCGGTGTCTCTCAGTCCCTCTCTCAGGAGAACTGTACACTGACCAGTGTCTCTCAGTCCCTCTCTCTCAGGGAGATCTGTACACTGACCGGTGTCTCTCAGTCCCTCTATCTTAGGGGGAGATCTGTACACTGACTGGTGTCTCTCAGTCCCTCTCTCTCAGGGGAGATCTGTACACTGACCGGTGTCTCTCGGGGGTGATCTGTACACTGACCGGTGTCTCTCAGTCCCTCTCTCAGGAGAACTGTACACTGACCAGTGTCTCTCAGTCCCTCTCTCTCAGGGAGATCTGTACACTGACCGGTGTCTCTCAGTCCCTCTATCTTAGGGGGAGATCTGTACACTGACTGGTGTCTCTCAGTCCCTCTCTCTCAGGGGAGATCTGTACACTGACCGGTGTCTCTCGGGGGTGATCTGTACACTGACTGGTGTCTCTCAGTCCCCAGGTGCTGGGGTTGGGGAAGGTGTGACTCTGTCATCTCTGATCAAGTCTCTTCTCTCTCACTCCCTCTCGCTCTGCCTTCATCCTCCTTTCCCTGCACCCTCCCTCTAACACTGTTCCCCACTTGTCCCTTCACTCTTCCCGTTCCCTCCAGCCGGATGGGCCCCAGGAAGGGGAGCTCGGTCGGATCCTGTTGGGCCTCTGGTTCTGCTCCTCCAGCCACCAGCTAACCCTGTCTATCCTCCGCTGTGCCCACCTTGCTGCCATGGACCCCCATGGGCTCTCTGACCCCTATGTCAAGGCGTGAGTTCTGGCTGTGGAAGGGAGGGGGGCTGGATTCTTTTTGTGGCCACTGGGGTCAGGGGAGGTCTGTTTCTGGGATGATCCTGAGCTCAGAGGGAGTAGTTCCTGGGAACTTCCTGTGCCCACTGTGAGTTGCTCCCGGGATCTTTCTGTGCGACAGCAGAGTCGATCACAGTATCTTCCAGAGCTCACTGGAAACACTCCAGGAGAAAGCACGTGTGTGGGATTCCCCTTTTCGATGGCACTGTTCCTGGGATCTTCCTGTGCTGAATGTCCACCACTGGTTTGTGGGACCCTTTCTGTGCCCATGTCAGGTCGCATCATGGGATCTTCCTGTGTGGCACCTTCCCGTAGAACTTTTCCGTACGGGTCGGGGATGGGGTTTGGGATCTTCCTGTGTGGTACCTTCCTGTAGAACTTTTCCGTACGGGTTGGGGTGGAGTGTGGGATCTTCCTGTGTGGTACCTTCCCGTAGAACTTTTCTGTACGGGTCAGGGATGGGGTGTGGGATCTTCCTGTGCATGTTGGGCACGCTGTAGGGGATCTTTCTGTGCCCCTGCTATTAGAGTGTGGGATCCTTCTGTGCCATGCTGCCCCTCAGCCTGTGATTGGCTCCTGGTCCAGGTACCTGAGGCCTGATGGAGGGAAGTCATCCAAACACAAAACAGGCGTGAGGAAACGGACCCTCAATCCCGAGTTTAATGAGGTGAGTGGGAGAGAGAGAATGGGGGGAGAGGGTGGGAATGTAGGGGAGAGTGAGGGTAGAGAGTGGGGGGGAGAGAGGGGATGGAGGGGAGGTGGAGAGAGCAAGGGAATAGGGAAGGAAATAAGGGAGAGAAGATGGAGAGGGAAGAGAGTGGGGAGAGAGTGTGAGGGGATGGAAGTAGGGGAGGGAGTGGGGAGAGACAGTGGGGGAGAGGGTGAGATGGGGAGAGAAGGGAAGGGTGAAAAGGGGGGAAAGGGGAAAGAGAGTACAGAGGAGAAGGGGTGGGGGGGAGTGAGTTGAGGACAGGGGTGAAATGTGGGGGGAGAGGGAGAGGGGAGGGTGAGAGGGATGTGGTAGGGAGCCCTGTTTAATGAGGTGATGGAGAGAGGAGGGAAGGTGAGAAAGCATGGAGGTATAGAGGGAGGGGTGGAGGAGGTGAGGGGCTTCCGGCTGCAGATACCACCCACTGATGAGTGAACCACCACCCCATCTCCAGGATTTCCTCTTCACCCTCGACCCTACCACCCTCCATTCCTGCTCCCTGCAGGTCACCGTCTGGGAACACCACCTCGGCAGGCCTAACCATCTCATCGGTGAGTGTGGGGATGGGGGTGGGGGGAATGATAGAGGGTCCAACATCATGACTGTTGGTGAGGTGTAGGATGGGGAAGGAGGAGGAGGGGGGGAGGAGGAGGAGGAATGGAGGCTGAGGGAGGAGAATAGGGGATGATGGAGGGTGTGGGGTGAGGGTGGAGGGGGAAGGGTGGGTGGAGTTTAGGGAGTGTGTTTTGGGAGCCTTTGTCCCCTTGACCAACACTGAGGTGTGTTCTCCCTCTCTCCCTCCAGGAGGAGTGACACTGGGGACGGAATCCCGGGGACAGCCCGGTCGCCATTGGCAGGAGTGTTTGCAGAAGGCAGGCCAGAGGATAGAGCGCTGGCATAAGCTGACCAATCACCTCAGCAACTGACCTGGGGAAGCCACACCCCTCACTGGCACCACCCTCCCTGTACTTTCCCCACCCCTCCATTTTCTTCACCTTCTCTCTACCTATCAGAAATACCCACTCCACGTCGTCTCACACCTCTCCACCCTATCTACATCTGCCTCCTCTCCACACCCTCACTGTCACCCTCTCTCCTTCCCTTATCCCCGATCTTTCCTCTAAACCCTGCTCTCCCACTATACCCCACCCCCACCCTCCCTCATCATGTAGGATTTTTGAATTTACTATCTGTATATCTCCAGAAGAGAAATAAACCATAAACTCAGAACCTCCCAAGTGACTGGTCTCTGTGTCTATTATAGGAGCAAAGGTGCACCCCCCCCCCCCATCCTCTCCGTGGTTCGAGGAACCTGCCCCAATCTGAACCATTCTTTCTGTTTCTTGAGGCTCCTACAGGGAACCGAAGGATCTGCTCTGACTCCTGTGCAATGAGGGACATTCTCCATGTTCCAGGGTCGCTGGGAGGGATAGAATCGTCCTGAGGTACAATGAAAAGCTTGTCTTACAAACTGTTCACAGATCAGATCGCTACACCGTGCATTGAGGTAGAACAAGGCAGAACACCAACAAAATGCAGAATAAAGTGTTACAGCTACAGTCACAGTGCAGTGCAAGCGGACAATGAGGGTCACGTAGAGGTAGATTGTGGGGCCAAGTTTCTTATAACAGCAGGGTAGAAGCTGTCCTTGAGCCTAGTGTTACATGCTTCTGTATCTTCTGTCCGATGGAAGGGGGAGAAGAGGCAAAGTCAGGGTGGGTGGGGTCTTTGAATGTGCCGGCTGCTTTACCGAGGCAGCAAGTCAAGTCGAATTTATTGTCACGTGTGGGGTGATGGTAGCAGCATCACTGCCACACAACATTAGAAAAGCAGTGTTTACAAGAAATACTGTTAGGCACAGTTTATACAAGGAAGAACACGAATAAAACAAATTCCACTTTAGTGCAAAGTGGTCACAGTGTTGCTGTACTGAGGCTGTGATTAGGGTCATGCCGGCTGGTTCAAGAATCAAATGGTTGAAGGGATGTAGCTGTTCCTGACCCTGGTGGTGTGGGACGTCAGGCTTCTGTACCTCCTGCTCGATGGTAGGACCTGGATGGTGAGGATCTCTGATAAGGGATGTTGGAGATTTTGATGGCAAACACGAGGAAATCTGCAGATGCTGGAAATTCAAGCAACACACACAAAATGCTGGTGGAACACAGCAGGCCAGACAGCATCTATAGGGAGAAGCACTGTTGACGTTTCAGGCTGAGACCCTTCGTCAGGACTAACTGAAAGGAAAGATAGTAAGAGATTTGAAAGTAGGAGGGGGAGGGAAAATGTGAAATGATAGGAGAAGACAGGACGGGGTGGGGTGAAGTTGAGAGCCAGAAAGGTGATTGACAAAAGGAATACAGAGCTAGAGAAGGGTGTTGTTATAGATGAATTGTTGTTCCTCAAATTTGCTTTGGAACCCGGAGAGAAGAGTTAGAGTGAGATGATGAATGAAGGAGACAGGCTACAGGAAGCACAGTGTCTATGGAGGGCAGTTTGATTTCAATGATGTGTCAAGCTGTGTCCACAACTCCCTGCAATTTCTTATAGGCAAGAGCAGAGCAGTTGCCATCCCAAGAGGTGTTGTATTTGGAAAAGGATGCATTGATAGACATTGATAAACATTGGTGAGGGTTGACAGGGACATACTAAAAATTCTTTAATCTTCTGTGGAAGTAGAAGGTATTAGTGAACTTTTTGACCATGGCTCTGCAGTGCCTTGAAAAAGTATTCAGCCCCCACAACTATTCTCATATTTTACTGTCTCATTTCTGAATTTAAAATATATCGTAGTAGGATTTTATTGAAATAGTGCGAATCTACAAAACATTGTGCGTCATATCAAATCAAAAGAAAAATTCCAAAACCTGGCAGCAATTTACAAAAAATTAAAATCTAAAATTGTGAAACTGAAAAAGTATTCATTCCCATTTCTAAGTACTACACTAACTTTCCTCAGTTGCAATTTTCAGTATTACCTTACCAACTCACCCAATTTGTTGATGTAGAAAATTGGAGGATCACTTGTTTTTGGTGAATTCATAAGAATAAATATTCCATCTGTCTCCATAAAATTCAATAGTATGGTAGATTTACAACACACCAAACCAAAATGAAGGCAAAGGAGCATTCAGGTCAAGTCAGGGGAATGATAATAAAGAAGCACAAATCTGGGGAAGGGTACAAGATCATCTCAAAGGCACCAAACATACCTCAGAGTTTAGTTCAGTCCATCATGAAAAAGTGGAAAAACTGTGGCGATGTGCAGGACTAATATGTTTTTAACACAGGGAGTGGTGCCAAGGGTCGTGGTGGGGGCAGATTCGATAGAGACTGTTAGACAGACACATGGATGTTCAGGGAATGGAGTGATATGAACATTGTGTAGGCAGAAGTGATTAATTTAGTTGGCCATTGGATCATAGATTTAATTAGATTGGTACAAGACTGTGGCCAAAGCACCTGTACCTGACCATGTGCTAGGTTATAGAAAAAGTAAAGGAAAAACCTAAGCGGTTCTACAAATACAGAGCATAGATATTCATATCCCTCCAACCTTGGAAGTTCTCACGTCTTATTAGAACCATAGAATATTACAGCACAGAAACAGGCCTTTTGGCCCTTCTTGGCTGTGCTGAACCATTTTTCTGCCTAGGCCCACTGACCTGCAACCGGCCCATATCCCTCCATACACCTCTCATCCGTGTATCTGTCCACCTTTTTCTTAAATGTTAAAAGTGAGCCTGCATTTACCACTTCAGCTGGCAGCTCATTCCACACTCCCACCACTCTCTGTGTGAAGAAGCCCCCCCTAATCTCCCAGATGTATGGATGGGCCAAGGACATAGGGTAACAGAGGAAATGAAACAGATTGACATTCGGAAGGAAACGGTGATGAGAAGACTGATGGGACTGAAGGCTGACAAATCCCCAGGTCCAGATGGTCTGCACCCTAGGGTACTAAAGGAGGTGGCCCTGGAAATTGCGGATGCATTGGTAATCATTTTCCAATGTTCCTTAGATTCAGGATCAGTTCCTGAGGATTGGAGAATGGCTAATGTTATCCCACTTTTTAAGAAAGGAGGGAGGGAGAAAACAGAGAACTATCGACCTGTCAGCCTGACATCAGTGGTGGGAAAGATGCTAGAGTCCATTATTAAGGATGAAATAGTGGCATATCTAGATAGCAGTGATAGGATTGGGCCGAGCCAGCATGGATTTACCAAGGGTAAATCATGCTTGACTAATCTGTTGGAGTTTTTCGAGGATGTAACCAGGAAGTTAGATGGGGGAGATCCAGTGGATGTAGTGTACCTCGATTTTCAGAAGGCATTTGATAAGGTCCCACATAGAAGATTGGTGGGTAAAATCAAAGCTCAGGGCACCGGGGGGAAGGCATTGACATGGATAGAAAACTGGTTGGCAGATAGAAAGCAAAGGGTAGCGGTGAATGGGTGTTTCTCGGAATGGCAGGTGGTGACTAGTGGGGTGCCACAGGGCTCGGTATTGGGACCACAGCTGTTTACCATTTATGTTAATGATTTGGATGAAGGCATAGAAAATAACATCAGCAAATTTGCTGATGATACTAAGCTGGGTGGCAGTGTGACATGTGATGAGGATGTTAGGAGAATTCAGGGTGACTTGGATAGGCTGGGTGAGTGGGCAGATACTTGGCAGATGGCGTTTAATGTGAATAAGTGTGAGGTTATCCACTTTGGGAGTAAGAACAGGAAGGCAGATTATTATCTGAACGGTGTAGAGTTGGGTAAAGGAGAAATACAAAGAGATCTCGGAGTCCTTGTTCATCAGTCACTGAAGGTGAATGAGCAAGTGCAGCAGGCAGTGAAGAAGGCTAATGGAATGTTGGCCTTTATTACAAAGGGAATTGAGTACAAGAGCAAGGAAATCCTCTTGCATTTGTACAGAGCCCTGGTGAGACCACACCTGGAGTATTGTGTACAGTTTTGGTCTCCAGGGTTAAGGAAGGACGTCCTGGCTGTAGAGGAAGTGCAGCATAGATTCACGAGGTTAATTCCTGGGATGTCTGGACTGTCTTACACAGAGAGGTTAGAGAGACTGGGCTTGTACACGCTGGAATTAAGGGGATTGAAAGGGGATCTGATTGAAACATATAAGATTATTAAGGGATTGGACAAGATAGAGGCAGGAAATATGTTCCAGATGCTGAGAGAGTCCAGTACCAGAGGGCATGGTTTGAGAATAAGGGGTAGGTCATTTAGGACAGAGTTAAGGAAAAACTTCTTCTCCCAGAGAGTTGTGGGGGTCTGGAATGCACTGCCTCGGAAGGTAGTGGAGGCCAATTCTCTGGATGCTTTCAAGAAGGAGCTAGATAGGTATCTTATGGATAGGGGAATCAAGGGATATGGGGACAAGGCAGGAACTGGGTATTGATAGTAATTGATCAGCCATGATCTCAAAATGGCGGTGCAGGCTTGAAGGGCCGAATGGTCTACTTCTGCACCTATTGTCTATTGTTCCCTTTAAACTTTTCCCCCTTCACTCTTAACCCATGTCCTCTTGTTTTTTTTTCTCCCCTAGCCTCAGTGGAAAAAGCCTGCTTGCATTCACTCTGTCTATACCCATCATAATTTTATATACCTCTTTTAGAACTCCCCTCATTCTTCTACGCTCCAGGGAATAAAGTCCTAACCTATTCAACCTTTCTCTGTAACTCAGTTTCTCAAGTCCCAGCAGCATCCTTGTAAACCTTCTCTGCACTCTTTCAACCTTATCAATATCCTTCCTGTAATTAGATGACCAAAACTGAACACAATACTCCAAATTCGGCTTCACCAGTGCCTCATACAACCTCACCATAACATTCCAACTCTTATTCTCAATACTTTGATTTATAAAGGCCAATGTACCAAAAGCTCTCTTTTCTACCCTATCTACCTGTGACACCACTTTTAGGGAATTTTGTATTTGTATTCCCAGATCCCTCTGTTCTACTGTACTCCTCAGTGCCCTACCATTTACCTTGTTTTTTCCCTTCCAAAGTTCAATTCCTCACACTTGTCAGTATTAAACTATTGTTTTACAACATTAAATCACAGTAGATATAATACAGCTTTTTTGACACTGATCAACAGAAAAGACTATTTGTGTCAAAGTAAAAACAAATTTCTCTAAATTGGTCAGAAGTTACTACAAGTATTAAACACAAAATTGTTTGCATAATTATTTACTCCTTTCAAGTCATTATTTAGTAGCTGCACCTTTGGCAACAATTACAACCTTGAATTTGTGTGGATAGGTCTATATCAGCTTTGCACATCTGGACACTACAATTTTTCCCCATTCTTCTTTACATAACTGCTCAAACTCTGTCAGATTGCATGGTGATTGTGAGTGAACAGCCCTTTTCATGTCCAGCCACAAATTCTCAATTGGATTGAGGTCTGGACTCTGACTTGGCCACTCCAGGACATTAACTTTGTTGTTTTTAAGCCATTCCTGTGTAGCTTTGGCTTTATACTTGGGGTCATTGTCTTGCTGGAAAACAAATCTCCCAAGTTGCAGTTCTCTTGCAGACTGCATCAGGTTTTCCTCTAAGATTTCCCTGTATTTTGCTACATTTATTTTAACCTCCCAGGGCCTGCTGCAGTGAAGCATCCGCACGGCATGATGCAGCCACCACCATGCTTTACAGTAGGTTTGGTATGGTGTGTTTTTGATGATGTGTGGTGTTTGGCTTATGCCAAACATAGCATTTAGTCTGATGGCTAAATAGTCTAATTTTGGTTTCATCAGACCATAGAACCTTCTCCCAGCTGACTTGAGTCTCCCATATGCCTTCTAGCAAACTCTAGCTGAGATTTCATATGAGTTTTTACAACAGTGGCTTTCTTTTTGCCACTCTCCCATAAAGCTGCGACTGGTGAAGCACCCAGGCAACTGTTGTTGTTTGTGCAGTCTCTCCCATCTCAGCCACGGAAGCTTCTAACTCCTCCAGAGTTGTCATGTCTTGCTGGCCTCCTTCATTAGTCCCCTTCTTGCACAGTCACTCAGTTTTTGAGGATGGTCTATTCTAGGCAGATTTACAGCTGTGGCACACTCTTTTCATTTCTTGAATGATTGACTTAATTGTTTTCCAAGGGATATTCAGTGACTTGGAAATTTTCTTGTATCCATCTCTTGACTTGTACTTTTCAATAACTTTTTCAGAGTTGCTTGGAGTGCTCTTTTGTCTTTGTGCTGTTTTTTTTTGCCAGGATACTAACTCACCAGCAGAATGACCTTCCAGATACTGTTGTGATTTTACTATAATCAATTGAAATACCTTGACTGCACATGGTGATCTCCATTTAACTAATTACAGTATGACTTCCAAAATCAGTTGGCTGACCAGCGAAGATTTGGTGTGTCTAATTAAAGGGCGTGAATACTTATGCAATTATTTTGCGTTTATATTTGTAATTAATTTAAATCAATTTGTAGAGATGTTTCCACTTCAACACGAAAGTTTTTTTCTGTTGGCCATTGTAAAAAAAAAAGCCAAATTAAATCTACTGTGATGCAATGCTGTAAAACAATAAAACATGAAAACTTCCAAGGTGGGGGGGGGGGGAGGGTTGAATTCTTTTCATAGGCACTGTATATTTAAAGCAAAGGGAAATAGGGAGACACTCAGGGGACCTTGTCCTTCCATACCCCTCTTAGCCAGTGCATTCCTGAATCCAACCCCACCCCCCCAGATCACCTCTAAACCTCTGGACCCTACCCCCGCAACCCACTCTGATTTTCCACCACACACCTCTAGGGGTGGTTTCCCATCTACACCCTCTGTGATTGTGCCCACCTCTATAGTCTCTGAGATGCAAAGAGCTGAGGGGGTGGAATGGTCCCCTCAGCATCCTGTTCTCCCCCATGTGCTGTGGGAAGCAGAACTGCACATGGTTCTCCAGTTGGGGTCTGACCAGAGTTCACTGTTACACCAATTCCCCTTCTTACATCCTACCCTGTCCAGGGAAGAGAAGTATCTTGTACTCCTTTATCAACCTCTACCCGCAAACCGTTTACCTGTGCAAACACCTTCAGTGATCCTTGGACTTGTACACCAAGGTCCCTCTGTTCTTCAACATTCCCCAGCACACGGCCATTCAGGCTCACTTGACCTCCCGAGCCGTTTCACTTCACTACCCAATTTCCCTGGGGATTAATAAAGTATGCCTGTCTGTCTGTATCACCAATAAATCAGTTTATGTCTAAGCTTTCTTTGTGGATGGTGGTTAGATGATGGTCTCTACTAAGACCAGTTATATAGACATGGACTTTTTGGGCCAAAGGGCCTGTATCCCCGTGGCATTGCTGTAAGACTCAGACTTTACTTTCCATATCCACGGATCTGTTACATAAAATTCAGAAGTTATGAATTTCTGGATTAGATCCCAGCCTGTAACCCACTCCTAAAGATTTATTATTCTATATATAAATTCCTTGAATCCCTGGATTAGATCCTGGCCTATAACATACTCCAGAGTCTGTTATTCTAGACACAAACTCCCAAATTCATGGATAAGACCCCAGCTCATAACACACTCCTGGGGAACCTGTTATTCTATAAACCCTTGGATTAGATCCCACCCATAACACTCTCCTGGGGATCTGTTTTATATATAAACACCTGGAAGAGATCCTAGCTTGCACCCAGTCCTGGTTAAGAGTGATCTTGGGGTCCGAGTTGACTGTGGTTAAGAAGGCATATGGTGCATTGGCCTTCATCAATTGTGGGATTGAGTTTAAGAATCGAGAGGTAATGTTGCTGCTATATAGGACCCTGGTCAGACCCCACTTGGAGTAATGTGCTCTGTTCTGTTCACCTCACTATAGGAAGCCTGTGGAAACCATAGAAAGTGTGCAGAAGAGATCTACAAGGATGTTGCCTGGATTGGGGAGCATGCCTTATGTGAATAAGTTGAGTGAACTTGGCCTTTTCTCCTTGGAGCGACAGAGGATGAGAGGTAACTTGATAGAGGTGTACTAGATAATGAGAGGCATTGATTGTGTGGATAGTCAGATGCTTTTTCCCAGGGCTGAAATGGCCAGCACAAGAAGGCATAGTTTTAAAGTGCTTGGAAGCAGGTACAGAGGAGATGTCAGGGGTAAGTTTTTTTACGCAAAGAGTGGCTGCTGGCGGCGGTGGTGGAGGCAGAAATGAAAGAGTCTTTTAAGAGACTCCTGGATGTATACATGGAGCTTAGAAAAATGGAGGGCTATGGGTAAGCCTAGGTAGTTCTAAGGTAAGGACATGTTCGGCACACCTTTGTGGGCTAAAGGGTCTGTATTGTGCTGTAGGTTTTCTATGTTTCTATCTGACATTTTGTATATAAACCCTCCGAACCAGATCCCAGCCTGCAACCCACTCCTAGGGATCTGTTATTCTATATATAAGGCTTGGTTGACTGCTGTGCAGTATGATGTACAGAACTGCATTTAAACACCCACTGTAATCGCTGCTGTCGTTCAACACAGAATCCACGTCATTTATTTACAGAATTGTAAAAAGCTGTACAAAAGGGGCGTCAGAGTGGAGGGTGAGGGAGAGAGTGGTGAGAGGGACGGGGAAAGGAGAGATGGTTAGTGGGAGGGAGAAGGAGGGAAAGGGTTAGGATGAAGAATGAGGGTAGGGATAGGAGGGAAAGGGGGAAGAGAGCGGAAGCTCCCTCAGTTGCTGTCGGACTCCTCACTGATGAGCCCCTTCAGATTCGACCAGGCTGTCAGCTTCCGGGGAGGTTCGTCCTCCCCCTCGGAATCGGAGCCCAAGGAGCGTCGGTAGGTCTGAGTCGGTAGGTCGGGGGTGGTCCTGCTCTCCCAGGCTGAACCACAGTGACGGCGAGGGCGGCCTGTAGACAGAGTGACCATGAGCCCAGGAATAATCCCCCTCCCCCAAATATCACACTCCCATACAAACACCCACCATCCCGAGCAGCCTCCCCACACCCACCCCTGCAAATTGTGTGAATAGAGAGCCACAAGCCTGGGACATCTCCTCACCCCACCACCACAAAGTTCAAAATAAATTATTATCAAAGTATGCATATGGCACCATATTCAGCCCAGAGATTTAATTGTGGGCACTCACAGTAAATAGAGGAAACAATATAATCAATAAAAGACCACACCCAACAGGACAGACAAACAACCGATGAACAAAAGACAACAGACTGTGCAAATATAAAAAGACAGAAAAAGAAATAACAATAAATATTGAGAATGAGTTGAAGAGTCGTTGAAAGTGAGTCCATAGCTTGTGGGAACAGTTCACTGACACTGAGTGAAGTTATCCCCTCTGGTTCAAGAGCCTACTAGCTGAAGCATAATAACTGTTCCTGAACCTGGTGGTGTGAGTCCTGAATCTCTTGCACCTCCTTCCTCATGCAGCAGCGAGAATGGAGCAGGGCCTGTCTGGTGGGGTCGCTGATGATGGATACTGCTCTGTGTAGACATGCTCAATGGTGGGGAGGGGATGGACTGGGCCAGAGGCACTACTTTTTGTAGGATTTTCCATTCAAGGCATTGCTGTTTCCATATCAGGCCATGATACAGCCAGACAAGATACTCTCCATCACATATCCATAGAAAGTTGTCAAAATCTTAGATGACAAGCAGAATCTTTGCAAAATCATAAGAAAGTAGAGGCACTGTTTTGCTAAATTCATAATAGCAGTTACATACTGGACCCAGGACAGATCATCTGGGATGATAACACTGAGGAATTTAAAGCTGCTAAACCCTCTCCACCACTGATGTCCTAGTGAAGACTGGTTCATGGACCTTTGGTTTCCTCCTCCTGAAGTCAATAATTAACTCCTTGGTCTTGCTGAAATTTAGTGAGAGGTTGTTGTTGTGGCACCACAATCTCCCACCTACATGCTGATCGTCACCACCTTTGATTCAGCCAATGTAAATATGGCATTGGACCAATTGTAAGTATCACTCAACACCGTCTCTACCTCCCAGCCATGACCCCGTGACCACAGCCCTCTTGGCAAAGCTCACAATCTCATCCTCCCTCATGCCTCCTTCTCACCCCTTTCTACTGTGTTTCAGCCCCCTCTCCCTTCCCTTTCCTCGCACGGCCCCTTCTCTCCACAGCCACAGAACTGTTGCCCGGATATGGACAGGATACCCACCCTCAGTCACAATGATGTTACTGACGTCCAGCGAAGCCAATTCTGCTTCTTCCTCCCGTCTGAGCCGTACAGCCTTACACTTCTCCAGGGTGGGATTCCCTGTGGGGGTGGGGGGAGGGAGGGGGAGGGGGAGTGGGAGGGGAGGGTAGGGAGGGGGAGGGTAGAGAAAGGGAAGGGAGGGCAGAGAGGGGGAGGGAGTAGAGGGAGGTGGAGAGAAAAGGGTGGAGAACGGCATGGTTAAGAGTGTGGTATGTTGGACAGACAGCAGAGTTGGGAACGAAGGGGAGTTTAATGCAGAAAGGGGAAATTGGAGAGTTTGCAGATGAGGTGAGGGAAGGTGAGGAGGGGATGGAGGTGGTGGATATTGGTGTGAAGAGAAGGAACAGATTAGTGAGGGATGGGTGCGGTGAGCAACACACCATGATGCATTTACCGAGACACAGGAGATTTGTACAGAAGGGGGACAGAGAACGGTATACGAGGAAGACTCACCTTCTACCCCCAGCTCCTCCAGCTCCTGCCGAAGCACCCTAATCATGGACTTGTTGGAATGACAGTTTTCAAAGAGCTTCTTGTAGTTCCTGCGGACCCCACAGGTGAGGATACAGCGCTTTAGCCGCCGGATGGTGGGGTGTTCTTCCTTCGCAGAATCCTTCCTGCTGCCTGACTGCTTCTGTAATCGGATGTCCACTGGTCAGCTTGGGGCATGAGACACCCATTCTGGGAGTGTGAGATGGGATATTGTGATGGGACGGTGTGGAGGGAGCTTCATCTGTGTCAGACCCTGGGAGTGTGTGACGGGACGGTGTGGAGGGAGCTTCATCTGTGTCAGACCCTGGGAGTGTGTGACGGGACGGTGTGGAGGGAGCTTCATCTGTGTCAGACCCTGGGAGTGTGTGACGGGACGGTGTGGAGGGAGCTTCATCTGTGTCAGACCCTGGGAGTGTGTGATGGGACGGTGTGGAGGGAATTTCACTCTGTGCCTGACCCTGGAAGTGTGTGATGGGACGGTGTGGAGGGAATTTCACTCTGTGCCTGACCCTGGAAGTGTGTGATGGGACAGTATGATGGGAGTTTCTGTGTCAGACCCAGGAAGCGTGTAATGGGACTGTGTGGATGGAGCCTCCCCCTGCGTGCGTTCTGTAGGGATGTGCCTTATTCTGATTGTTGAAAGTCGCTTCCATTGTGATTGGTTAGTTTAGAAAGTGCAGCTGCTTTTTCCATTGGATAACTGCCTGGTGTCCAGTTTCAAATACCCTGGGAGTATAAACAGCACATGGGAGGGGCTTTCTCTCTTTTTCCTTTGTTCAAGGCAAGACCATTGGGAAGGTATGCCCTGTGTGCACTTTTAACAAACAAACAACAGGAAATCTGAGCAACACACACACACACACAAAATGCTGCAGAAACTCAGCAGGCCAGGCAGCATTTATGGAAAATAGTAGTCAATGTTTCGGGTTGAAATCTTTTAGCCTGAAACGTTGGCTGTACTTTTTTTTCCCCATAGATGCTGCCTGGTCTACTGAGTTCCTCCAGGATTTTGTGTGTGTTGCACTTTTAACTAAGCATGTTTGTTGAATGTTCAGCTTTGTAGGGAACATGAATGTTTGGTCAAATGTTTACTGTTTGTAAATAAATGATTAACATACCTATTTGCAGAGAGTGCTTTCTGACCCATGAACCTGATTGAACATGAGTGTGTAACCCATACCCTGGTGAATTTCTCTGTTTGTGATCTCACCTTGCTGTGTTCCTTATGCTGTGCTTTCTTCCTCCAGGGAGACCCACTCTGCCCGTCAGTCTCTTTGTCCACTTCGCTGGCCGATGTGGATCTTGTATCCGAGGAACCCTCGTCCCCAGAGTGACCCTTGTTCCTCTTTGATCCCTCCTTGTGTGGTGACCTCTCTGACTTGCCCCCATCCGTCTCTCCCTCACTTGATGAATTCCCTCCACTTGTCACTTTCTCCTCCCCTGTCTCTCTCCCTCTTGTTCCTTGCTCCTCACAAGAATCTCCTGATTCTTCACCACTCTCCTGCTTCCTGCCATCACCCTTCCTGTTCCTCACTTTCTGCTTGTGGCCCTCTTTCCTTCTCTCCCTCCCTCCTGCCAGCTTTCCCTGAGGCTTTCCGTTCCTTGGTACTGTTCTCAATGCTTCTTCCTCCTTACTGTCCTCACTATCCACATCCTCTGACAGGTCCTTCTGTTTGGACCCACTCTTCCTCTGGGATCCCTCCACACCCTTCTGCCTCACTCTAGAGATCTCCTTCATATGCTTCTTACTCCACTCTTCCTCACCCTCAGTCACCTCTGATTCCTCCTCACTCCCCTCCTCTGACACTGCTCCCTTCTTCTGTTTGGACCTGTTGTTTCTCTGGGTCCCTTGCACACCCTTCTTCCTCTCTCTGCCAGTCTGCTTCTTCGTCTTCTGCACTCTCTCCTCCTCATTGCCTTCACTATCCTCATCTTCCTCTGACACGTCCTTCTCCTGTTTGGATCCACTCTTCCTCTGGAACCCTTTCTGTTTCCCTTTGACCATCTCCTTCCTCATCTTCCCTACACGCTCCTCTTCACTGTCCTCATCCTCCTCTGACACCTCCTTCTTCTGTATGGATCCACCCTTCCTCTGGGACAGTTTCTGTTTCCCTTTGACCGTCTCCTTCCTCATCTTCCCTACACTCTCCTCTTCACTGTCCTCACTATCCTCGTCCTCCTCTGACACCTCCTTCTTCTGTATGGATCCACTCTTCCTCTTAGACCCTTGCACACCCTTCTGCTTCACTTTGAACATCTCTTTCTTCATTTTCCCTACACTCTCCTCTTCACTGTCCTCACTATCCTCATCCTCCTCTGACACCTCCTTCTTCTGTATGGATCCACTCTTCCTCTGGAACCCTTTCTGTTTCCCTTTGACAGTCTCCTTCCTCATCTTCCCTACACTCTCCTCTTCACTGTCCTCACTATCCTCATCCTCCTCTGACACCTCCTTCTCCTGTTTGGATCCACTCTTCCTCTGGAACCCTTTCTGTTTCCCTTTGACCGTCTCCTTCCTCATTTTCCCTACACTCTCCTCTTCACTGTCCTCACTATCCTTGTCCTCCTCTGACACCTCCTTCTCCTGTTTGGATCCACTCTTCCTCTGGGACAGTTTCTGTTTCCCTTTGACCGTCTCCTTCCTCATCTTCCCTACACTCTCCTCTTCACTGTCCTCACTATCCTCATCCTCCTCTGACACCTCCTTCTCCTGTTTGGATCCACTCTTCCTCTGGAACCCTTTCTGTTTCCCTTTGACCGTCTCCTTCCTCATCTTCCCTACACTCTCCTCTTCACCATCCTCATCCTCCTCTGACACCTCCTTCTCCTGTTTGGATTCACTCTTCCTCTGGGAGAGTTTCTGTTTCCCTTTGACCGTCTCCTTCCTCATCTTCCCTACACTCTCCTCTTCACTGTCCTCACTATCCTCGTCCTCCTCTGACACCTCCTTCTTCTGTATGGATCCACCCTTCCTCTGGGACCGTTTCTGTTTCCCTTTGACCGTCTGCTTCTTCGTCTTCCCTACACTCTCCTCGTCCTCCTCTGACACCTTCTTCTGTTTGGACCCACCCTTCCTCTGGGACCCTTGCACACCCTTCTTATGTCTCCTCTCACTGCCTTCACCACCTTCCTCCTCCTCAGACAGCACCTCCATCTGCTGGGGACTGGGTTTCCTCAGTGCCCCTCGGGCAGTATCACTGTCCTCACCCGCCCAGTTTCTGCCCTGGGTGAACCTTCTCCCAGTTCGTTTGTGTCCCTCCTCCTCTCCGCTCAACTGTGAGTCAGGACCTCGGTCGCCCTCCTTCCGGGGACTGTCCACGTGGGAACACCTCGCCAGGCACTCTGATAATTCCTGCCCCGATTTCATTGCAGATTCCTCTCCGTCTCTTCCCTCCACCGCCTCTCCGGCACCTTTGCCCTGCCCTGGGAGAACTCCTGGCTTCCGGTCAGTCTCAGAGGCTGGTTCACCTCCTCCAACTCTCCTGCATCGCAGCTCATCACCTGACTCATCCCGTGAGGGAGACTCAGATCCGATGTCTGGAATGTTTCGGAGAAGAAAAATCCTTCAGCCATTGGCATGGGAAAGGTGACTAAAATATAAGGAACGAGAGGACTAAAATATAAATATAAAATATGGAGAGGTCTCACTTGGGAGTATTGTGAGGTTTATGCCCTTTATCTTAGAAAGGATGCTCTGAATCTGGAGTGAGTTCAAAGGAGGTTCATGAACACATTTCCAGGATTGAATGGCTTGTCATATGAAGAGGTTTGATGGCTCTGGCCTTGTATTCACTGGAATTTGGAAGAATGAGTGGTGACCTCATTGAAACCTATCAAATGGTGAAAGGGCTTGATAGAGTGGATGTGGAGAGGATGTTTCTGATGGTGGAAGAGTCTAAGACCAGAGGACACAGTCTCAGTATAGAGGGGTGTCCTTTCAGAATAAAGATGAGGAGGAATTTATTTGGCCAGAGAGTGGTGAATGTGTGGAATTCATGGCCACCAGCAGCTATGGAGGCCAAATCTTTAAATTAGTTTAAGGCAGACGTTGCCAGATTCTTGATTGGTCAGTGCATGAATGGATACGGGGAGAAGGCAGGAGGTTGGGCTGAGAGGAAAATTATATCAGCCAGGATGAAATAGCGGAGTAGACGCGATGGGCCAAATGTCTAATTCTGCTCCTATATCTAATGGACTCTTCCTCCCCCCCATATCCATTACCTACCCCTCCCCCTCTCTCCCCTATAGCCTGTCTGTCACCCTCTCCCACCCAAACCTCACTGCCTTTCTGTCACCCCCCTCTCTCTTCACAGGCCTGCCTGTCTCTGCCACTCCCTCCCTCTCCTACACCCTTTCCCATCTGTCACCCCTCTACACTCTGTTCTGTCTCTGTCACCCCTTCCCTCCATCTGTCATCCCTCCCTCCTTTACACCTCTCCCCGCCTCCATCACCTCTCCCTCTCCTACACCCCTTCCCATCTGTCACCCCTCTACACTCTGTTCTGTCTCTGTCACCCCTTCCCTCCATCTGTCATCCCTCCCTCCTTTACACCTCTCGCCGCCTCCATCACCTCTCCCTCCCTTACAACCCTTCCCATCTCCATAGACCCCTTCCCTACACCCCTCCCTGTCTCTGCAACTCCCTCGCTCCCCTATACTCCTTCTCATCTCTGTGACCCCTTCCCTCCCCATAAGCCTCCGCCTGTCAATCCCTCCCCCCTCCAGCCGTCCCTGCCTCTGTCACCCCCTCCTTCCCCTACACCCCTCCCCGTCTCCATGATCCCTTCCAGCCTTTG
Source organism: Hemitrygon akajei (assembly GCF_048418815.1). NCBI lineage: Eukaryota > Metazoa > Chordata > Chondrichthyes > Myliobatiformes > Dasyatidae > Hemitrygon > Hemitrygon akajei. Next base: position 1,271,157 of record NC_133154.1, read on the forward strand.
TCTCTAGATTTTGTCTGTTTCAATGAAGCAACCCATGGTTAGGTGTCCTACCTGACTCAGTGGAGGCGATTCGTTCCCTCTTCCTCTGAGGGGCTGCCCCTCGGGGAGGGGGGCTCTCACTGCCACTTCCACCTCTCTCTTGTCGCTGGCGTTTCCGAGAGAGCTCCTGCTGCTTCTTGTTCTTCAGGGTCTCCGCCTTCCTGCTGAGGGGCTCGTCATCACTTGAGTCACTGCTCTGTAAAGCAGGGGTGAGAGTGGAATGAGTGGGTGGTATGCTAGGACACAGCAGGCTTCCACCCCTCAAATGCAATGGGGGGGGGGGGCGGGATCAGTGTGTGTGTGTCTATGCATTGTAGCTGATAATCTGTGCGAATGTGAGTGTGTGACAGAGTTTTGTCTGTGTGTGTGCGTCAAGAATTTGTGTGTGAGTGAGTTTGTGCGTGTGAAAGTTTGTGTGCTTGTGAGAGAGAAAGTGAGAGTGTCTGAGTGTGTGTGTCTGTCCATATGTAGCTGGTATCTGTGTGAGGATGTGTGATCTTACTGGAGACACGCACGCGTGCGCACACACACAGTTTCCAGTAGAACTTAACAGCATAGTACAGGCTCTTCAACTCACAATATTGTGCCAAACTTTTAACTTACTCCAAGTTCAATCTATCTCTTCCATCCTCCATGTGCCCATCTCAGAGTCCCTTAAATCGCCTCTACCACCAGTCCTGGCAGCATGTTCCACACAGCCACCACTCTCTGTGTAAAAAAATACAACTCCCCCATACTTTCCTCCAGTCAGCTTAAAATTATGCCCCCTCATATAAGCCATTTGCACTCTGGGACACAATATCTGGCTGTCCATTCATCTACGCCCCTTATCAGCTCATACACCTCTCATTCTCTTCACACCACAGAAAAATCCCTAGGTTGCTCAACCTATCCTCATAAGACACGCTCATTAGTCCAAGTAGCATCCTGGTAAACCTCCTCTCTAAAGCTTGCTTCTTTATAATGAGGTGACCAGAACTGAACACAATATCCCAAGTGTGGTCTGACCAGGATTTTATAGAGCTGCGACATTACTCATGGCTCTTCAATTCAGTCCCTTGACTAATGAAGGTAAACACACTATACTCCTTCTTACCAACCCTATCAACTTGTGAACCCCTAAGATCGCTCTGTTCCTCCATACTATAAGCTGCCATTAACCTCATCTTTTGTCTTCAAGTTCAACCTTCTAAAGTGAACCACTTGAACTCTGTCTGCATCTTCTCAACCCAGCTCTGCATCCTGTCAATGTCCCACTGTAACCTACGACAACCTTCTCCACTCTCCACACATCCACTAACCTTTGTGTCATCTGAAAAGCTACTAACTCACCCATTCTCTTCCACATCCAAGCCAATTACAAAAAAAATCACAAAGAGCAGGGGTCCCAGATCACATCCCTGCAGCCCACCACTGGTCACACTACCTCCTCCCATAGATGCTGTCTGGCCTGCTGAGTTCTGCCAGCATTTTGTGTTTTTATTAGTTCTGAATGTGTGTGTGTCTCTTTGTGTCTATAGCTGGTACCTGTGGAAAAAGCCTACTTACATTTACTCTATCTGTAACCCCCCCCCCCATAATTTTGTATAGCTTTATCAAATCTCCTCTCAATCTTCTACATTCCAATGCAGGGGTTCCAACTTTTATTTTCTATGCCTTGGACCAATGTTATTAAGCAAGGTGTCCGTGGACTCCAGGTTTGGAATCCTTGTTTCAATGGAATAATGTCCTAATCTATTCAAACTTTCCCTTTAACTCATGTCCTCAGTCCCAGCAACATCCTTGTAAATTTTCTCTGTGCTCAATCTCATTTACATCTTTACTGTAGGTGAACAAAATTGCATACAATACTCCAGATTAGACCTCACCCATCTCGTTTACAACTTCAACGTAACACCCCAATTCCTGAATTCAACATTTTGATTTTTGAAGACCAATGTGCCAAAAGCTGTCTGTGCAACCCTATCTACTTGTGACACCACTTTCAGGGTACTATGGACATGTATTCTCAGATTCCTGTGTTCTACCACACTCCTCGCCCTGGTTTGTCCTCCTAAAGTGCAAAACCTCACACTTGTCTGCATTAAATTCCATCTGCCATTTTTCAGTCTATTTCTCCAGCTGGACGATATCCCATTACAAGCTCTGATAGTCCTCCTCACTGTCCACTACACCCTCAATTTTGGTGTCATCCACAAATTTGCTGATCCAGTTATCCACGTTTATCATCCAGATCATTGATATAGATGACAAACAACAAGGGACCCAGCTATGATCCCCGCAGCACACCACTAGTCACAGGCCTCCAGAAAATCTCTGGCTTCTCCCATGAAGCTAATGTCCAATCCCATTTACTAGCTCATCCTGTATGCCACTGAACCTTCCTGCCGATCCCCCAAGCGGGACTTTACCAAACACCCATGTAAACAACATCCACTACCTTGTCTGCATCAACTTTCCTAGTTACCACCTCAAAAAACTCTAAGGTTCGTAGATACCACCTACCACACACAAAGTCATGTGGACAAACTCCTTATATACACAGCTGGTGTTGTCTGAGTGGGTGGGAGAGATTGTGTGTGTGTAAGCGTGTGAGAGAATATGGGCATGTGTGAGTGCCTCATTGTACAGTGAGCTGGGTTTCGGCATGATGTGACCCCTTGGTGAAAGACTGGGACACAGTGCACCCGGTGTCTTCACTCACCGGGTATTCGAGCAGTGCTCTCTCCACCACCTCTTTCAACTCTGCCTTCTCCTGGCTGCTCAGGCTCTCCTTCTGGAGGTGCTTCAGGTATTTCTGCTGCACGACGGTGTGTGTCAATTCACTGAGACAGAGAGAACGGGGGTGAGGGTGTTATCGGTGTCACGACCGAGTGTGTCAGGTCACTGAGAGAGAACGGGGTGAGGGTGTTATCGATGTCACGATGGATAGGACGGATCTGATAGAGGTTTATAATGAGTAGAGACAGTAGCGAGCAGGAGAAAATGTCTCATAACAGGCGTTGCATTTAAGTTGAGGGAGTTACGTTCAAAGGAGATGTGGGGGGCAAGTTTGTGTTTGCACAGAGAGCGGCGGATGTCTGTAATGTGCTGCCAGGGATGCTGATGGACTCAGATACGACTGAGGCTCAGACCCATGGGCGTGCAGGAAAGGGATGGAGATGGATATTGTCCAGGCAAAAGGGATTTAGTTTAGTTGGACAAATGTTCTCTGTCACCTGTCGTTAGTGGGTAACAAAATGGCTTCACTGCCAGTGGCCGGGGGTGAGGGGCATGCATGTTGCGCGAGTTGTCTGTAGGTAACGCGGGGATTTACCTCAGGCCGCCGCTCAGCAGCTCCGACACAAACTCCCGCATCTCCTCCGCCATTTTACTTCCCGCCTCGGCACGACGACCAATGGCGGCTTCGTCGCTGCCCCTTTGCCCCGGTCTGCAGCCAATGACGGCGGACGCACGTTTGGCCAAAGGGGCGAGGCCTAGTTGTCGGGCGGTAGGGGGAATGGTAGCGCCATCTTGGTGAGGACTTTGCGTTACGTCTCTAGACACTGTCGGCGCTGATTGGTTCAAATGTACAGGAACGCCATTTTGCCGCAGTTGGTTCGTTTCGACAGGACGTCTGCCCCACGCCTATTCCGTGTCGGTTACCAGAGCGGCGGCCGCCCCAGTTCCTCACCGAACTAATGTCCGTAAGCGGGGAGAACCGCCCAGTCAGTTGCCGTTGTGAGGCAACTGTCCTCAGCTCCCAGAAGAACCACCACGTCCTGTTGCCGCTGTGAGGCTACCGCCATCTTGATGAGGGTGGCCCAGCACAGGAGTCAGCACCCCCCCGCTTTGCCCCTTCCCCGTCCCTCCCACCTTGTGTACCCTGCCATCCTTCCACCTTCTCCCTATCTCCCCTTTCTACCCCTATCTCTCCCTTCTCCCCAATTCCCCTTCACCCCGACACCCCTTTTCCCCATCTACCCCTTAAACCCACCTCTCCTTTCCCCCGACACCCTTCCCGTGTCTCCCCTTTCCCACCTCCATCACCCCTTTCCCACCACCCTCTCCCTCTTGCCCCTTCCACCTTCTCCATCCCTCCTCCTTCTCTACCTCCTTCTTTGCACCCTCTGCCCTTTCTTCCCATTTCCTGCCCTTCATACCTCCCTTCTCCCCCTCAACCTCTCCCTCACCATTTTCCCACCCCTCAGCTATTCCCTCCACCTTTCTCTATCCCCTCAGCCCCTCCTCTCTCCTCCCCACTGCACTTATCCTTTGGGAAGGAAATAGAAAGCCAGAGGGTCATGAGAATAACCTTTTCCTTAATGCGAGTGAAATGAACATCTGGTGGTTGACTTTGGGGGTGGGGGTGTGGACTTGCTCCATTGTCAGTGGTGCTGATGGCGAAGGCATCACGTTGCTAGGTGTGAACATCACCAATAGCTTTCACAAGGTACACTGCAGATGCTGTGGTCAAGTCAAGACGTACAAAAACGCTGGATGAACTCAGCAGGTCGGGCAGCATCCATTGAAAGGAGCAGTCAACGTTTCGGGCCGAGACGTTGACTGCTCCTTTCAACCAATAGCTTTTCTTGGTCCAACCACCATGGCCAAGAACTGTCAGTAGTGCATCTACTTCCTCAGAAGACTAAGAACTTAGCATGTCCACATTGAGCCTTACTAGTTTTTACTGAAGCACCATAGAAAGCATCACAGCTTGGCACAGCAACTGCTCTGAACATGATTGCAAGAAACTGCAGAGAATTGTGGACTTTGCACCAGCCTATCTTCCATGGACTCCGTGGTTCCTGTAATCTGTCTCTTTAACTCACCATCAGACTCCCACTCTGACCCCTCTCTGTGGGTTCCTGGACTATTACAAGGTCCAAATCAAATTTGAGGCACAACACCTATCTGAACAGGCAGGCTGCAGTAATCCATACCGACATCTTCTACATCCCCCATCAGAGATTCCCACCATCTGGGCCATGCCCTCTTCTTACAGCTCCCATCGGGCAGGAGGTACAGATGCCTGATGTCCCACACCACCAGGGTCAGGAACAGCTATTTCCCTTCAACCATTCGGTTCTTGAACCAACTGGCATGACCCTAATCACTACCTCAGTACAGCAATACTGTGATCACTTTGCATTAAAATGGAATTTGTTTTATTTGTGTTCTTCCTTACACAAACTGTGCCTAATAGTATTTCTTGTGAACAATGCTTCTCTGATTCTGTGTGCCAGTGATGCTGCTATGATTAGGTGTTTTCATTGCCCCTGTACACATGTGACAATAAATTCGACTTGACTGGCTGCCTTGGAAAGGCAGCCAGGATAAACACAGACCCCACCCACCCTGACTTTGCCGCTTCTCTCTCCCACTGGGCAGAAGATACAAAAGCTTGAAAGCACATTCTTCCAGGCTCAAGGACAGCTTCGATCCCACTATTTTAAGACTATTGAGTGGTCACCTAGTTCAATAAGATGGAATCTTGACCTCAAGATTTACCCTGTTCTCTCCTGGGCCAGTCTTTCAAGTTGTCCGCAGGTGTAGCCCATCTTCCTGGTGTACCCTTCTCCCAGGGATGGTGTTTCTCTAGCTCTGGGGTTTCTTGCTCAAGCCCTTGGCTGTATCTCTATCTGTGGGTTCTACCCCACTGTTGCAGAGTATGATAAGATCCACTCTTAACCTCATAATCTTATCACTTGACCTCAATTAGTTAGGATCTTGGACCCTTTTGTTTAACTACACCGTACTTTCTCTGCTCTTATTTTACCTTATTCTACCTCAATGCAATGTGCAACAATCTGATCTGTATGAACAGTATGCAAGACAAGTATCCATACGTGTGACAATGATAAACCAATTGCAATTCCAATTCCTTACTCCCAGCATCACAAGGATTTGGGGTAGATCCCTCACTGCACAGGGCAGCTTTCTCAACTATACAGGAGATGCTCCCTGTAGGAAACACTCTCGTGCCCAAAGGACAGAGAATCCCTCAGACTCCACTGGGAGGTTCTGTCACTCTCGATGGGGTGGGTGGTGCTCCCTTGCCCCTTGCTCCTGCAACAGACACAGAGACCGGACACTTTGGCAGTTCCAAGATTTCTCATCCCCTGAAAGAAGGATGAGAGACACTGGTCACTGCCCCTGAAAGAGAGGAACTGGTCAGTGTACAGATCTCCCCTGAGAGAGAGGGACTGAGAGACACCGGTCAGTGTACAGATCTCCACCTGAGAGAGAGAGACTGAGAGACGCCGGTCAGTGTACAGATCTCCCCTGAGAGAGAGGGACTGAGAGACACCAGTCAGTGAACAGATCTCCCCCTGAGAGAGAGGGACTGAGAGACACTGGTCAGTGTACAGATCTCCTCCTGAGAGAGAGGGTCTGAGAGACACTGGTCAGTGTACAGATCTCCCCTGAGAGAGAGGGACTGAGAGACACCGGTCAGTGTACAGATCTCCCCTGAGAGAGAGGGACTGAGAGACACCAGTCAGTGAACAGATCTCCCCTGAGAGAGAGGGACTGAGAGACACCGGTCAGTGTACAGATCTCCCCTGAGAGAGAGACTGAGAGACACCGGTCAGTGTACAGATCTCCCCTGAGAGACACAGTCAGTATACAGATCTCCCCCTGAGAGAGAGGGAGAGTGACTGAGATCTTAGATCACATTACTTCCCCTTTCTGATGTCTGGTCTGAACCCCTTGACCATGTCTGCATGCTTTTATGCATTGAGTTGCTGTCACATGTTTGGCTGATTAGATATTTGCATTAATGAGCAGGTGCACCTAATAAAATTTCTTACTGTAATTTATAGTTTTTTTATGTATTGCAATGTACTGCTGATACAAGCAACAAATTTCATGACATCATGCCACATTGATAATAAACCTGTTTCTAATTTGGGCCAGAATAAAAGGGTTCTGATCCTTCCATCCTGGTCCAGTCCAGATGAGGGGTCTCAGTCTGACATGTCGACTGTCGATTCCCTTCTATGGATGCCGCCTAACTTGTTGAGTTCCTCCAGCGTCAGACAAAGGGCACATTGAGTCCTCTCTGCTGTTCGATCAAGACTGATTTATTTCTCTCTACCCCACTCCTGCCCACCATTCTCCTGCCTTCTCCCTGGAACCTCTGACATCCTCATTAATCAAGAACTCATCAATCTCTCCTTTAAACACACCCAGTGACTTGACTCTACAATTATCTATGGCAATGAATCCCACCCACTGACTGAAGAAATTCCTGAGGCTGTACTCTCATATTCCAGACTTTCAATTACTTTGGAACGTCAAACTTGAATGCCCAGTTCAAAGTTAACGGCAGGATTCTTAGCAGTGTGGCTCTTGGGGTCTGTCTCCATGAACTTTCAATGTGCAAGGTGATTGGATTGTTAAGAAGGTGTATGTGTGTTGGTCTTCATTAGTCAGGGGACTGAGTTCAAGAGCAGCTCTATAAAATCCTGATAAAACCATACTTGGAATATTGTGTTCAGTTCTGGTCACTTCATTATAGGAAGGATGTGGAAATTTTAGTGAGAGTGCAGAGGAGATTAATCAGGATGCTGCCTCAAATAGAGAGCGTGTCTTATAAGGAATTGTTGAGCAGGCTAAAACTTTTCTCTCTGGAGCGATGGAGGAGGAGAGGCCACTATCAAGTGTGTGAAATGATAAGAGGCATGGGTAGAATGGAAAGCCAGAGATTTTTCCCCAGGTGGCAATGGCCAGCATCAGAGGGCATCCGTTTAAGCTGCCTGGAGGGATGTCAGAGGTTTCTTACACAGAGTGGTGGGTGTGTGGAATGCACCATCAGGGACCGTAGAGGGACATACATTAGGGACAGTTAAGAGACTCTTAGATCTGCACGTGGATGATAGATAAATGGAGGGATATATGGGAGGGAAGAGTTAGCCTTACAGAGGAGTAAGTTTATGAACACTACCCCTCAACCACCAGGCTCTTGATAAAAGGGGATAACTACACTCATTTAAGGACTCTTTTTATCTTATTATTTTATGCACATTATTTATTGCAGTGCAATTGCATTCCTTGTGGGTGTACGAGCCCGCACGGTCACATTCCATGTGAGCATATGAGCCTGTGCGATAGTGTCCTATGCTCAACTGAAAACATCATCTCTAGAATGTCTGTGTCTGTGAGAGAGACTGCCTCCTGTAAGGTCTCTTTTCCAATTTGGCAGCATAGAACCACTCCCCCGAAACCTCAGCTAAGTTTCAGACATGGTACAATGACATTTCTCAGGCACTGCTCAGAGAAATCACTTTCTATATGCAGGATTTGAACACACACACACACCAAATCTCTCATGGGGGGGGGGGGAATCTGTACACTGACTGGTGTCTCAGTCCCTCTCTCTCAGGGGGAGATCTGTACACTGACCGGTGTTTCAGTCCCTCTCTCTCAGGGGGAGATCTGTACACTGACCGGTGTCTCTCGGGGGGAGATCTGTACACTGACCGGTGTCTCTCAGTCCTGCCGAAGGGTCTCAGCTTGAAACTTCATAGATGCTGCCTGACCTGCTAAGTTCCTCTAGCATTTTGTGTGTGTTGCTTGGATTTCCAGCATCTGCAGATTTTCTCTGGTTTGTGACACTTACCGGTGTCTCTCAGTCCCTCTATCTTAGGGGGAGATCTGTACACTGACCGGTGTCTCTCAGGGAGATCTGTACACTTACCGGTGTCTCTCAGTCCCTCTATCTTAGGGGAGATCTGTACACTGACTGGTGTCTCTCAGTCCCTCTCTCTCAGGGAGATCTGTACACTTACCGGTGTCTCTCAGTCCCTCTATCTTAGGGGGAGATCTGTACACTGACCGGTGTCTCTCAGTCCCTCTATCTTAGGGGGAGATCTGTACACTGACCGGTGTCTCTCAGTCCCTCTATCTTAGGGGGAGATCTGTACACTGACCGGTGTCTCTCAGGGAGATCTGTACACTGACCGGTGTCTCTCAGTCCCTCTATCTTAGGGGGAGATCTGTACACTGACTGGTGTCTCTCAGGGAGATCTGTACACTTACCGGTGTCTCTCAGTCCCTCTATCTTAGGGGGAGATCTGTACACTGACCGGTGTCTCTCAGGGAGATCTGTACATTGACCAGTGTCTCTCAGTCCCTCTCTCTCAGGGAAGATCTGTACACTGACCGGTGTCTCTCAGTCCCTCTCTCACAGGGAGATCTGTACACTTACCGGTGTCTCTCAGTCCCTCTATCTTAGGGGGAGATCTGTACACTGACCGGTGTCTCTCAGTCCCTCTATCTTAGGGGGAGATCTGTACACTGACCGGTGTCTCTCAGGGAGATCTGTACACTGACCGGTGTCTCTCAGTCCCTCTATCTTAGGGGGAGATCTGTACACTGACCGGTGTCTCTCAGGGAGATCTGTACACTTACCGGTGTCTCTCAGTCCCTCTATCTTAGGGGGAGATCTGTACACTGACCGGTGTCTCTCAGGGAGATCTGTACACTGACCGGTGTCTCTCAGTCCCTCTATCTTAGGGGGAGATCTGTACACTGACCGGTGTCTCTCAGGAAGATCTGTACACTTACCGGTGTCTCTCAGTCCCTCTATCTTAGGGGGAGATCTGTACACTGACCGGTGTCTCTCAGGGAGATCTGTACACTTACCGGTGTCTCTCAGTCCCTCTATCTTAGGGGGAGATCTGTACACTGACCGGTGTCTCTCAGGGAGATCTGTACACTTACCGGTGTCTCTCAGTCCCTCTATCTTAGGGGGAGATCTGTACACTGACCGGTGTCTCTCAGGGAGATCTGTACATTGACCAGTGTCTCTCAGTCCCTCTCTCTCAGGGAAGATCTGTACACTGACCGGTGTCTCTCAGTCCCTCTCTCACAGGGAGATCTGTACACTTACCGGTGTCTCTCAGTCCCTCTATCTTAGGGGGAGATCTGTACACTGACCGGTGTCTCTCAGGGAGATCTGTACACTTACCGGTGTCTCTCAGTCCCTCTATCTTAGGGGGAGATCTGTACACTGACCGGTGTCTCTCAGTCCCTCTATCTTAGGGGGAGATCTGTACACTGACCGGTGTCTCTCAGGGAGATCTGTACACTTACCTGTGTCTCTCAGTCCCTCTATCTTAGGGGGAGATTTGTACACTGACCGGTGTCTCTCAGTCCCTCTATCTTAGGGGGAGATCTGTACACTGACCGGTGTCTCTAAGTCCCTCTATCTTAGGGGGAGATCTGTACACTGACCGGTGTCTCTCAGTCCCAGGGGGAGTTCCATTCACGGACCAGTGACTCTTTGTTGTTCTGCAGGGGTCATTGTTGGCACCACTTCTTTTCATGTTATATGTGAACGATTGGATGATGGAATTGATGGCTTTGTGGCCAAGTTTGAGAACGATATGAAGATAGGTGGAAGGACAAGTTGTGTTGAAGAAGCAGGAAGTCTGCAGAGGGATTTAGACATTGGAGAATGGGCATAGAGGTGGCAGACAGAATATAGTGTAGGGAAGTGTATGGTCATGCATTTTGATGGAAGGAATAAAGGCGTAGACAATTTTGTAAATGGGGAGAAAATTCAAAAATCAGAGGTGCAAAGGGACTTAAGCAGTCTCCTGCAAGATTCTCTGAAAGTTAATTTGCAGATTGGGTCAGTGGTGAGGAAGGCAAATGCAATGTTAGCATTCATTTCGAGAGGACTAAAATTTAAGACCAAGGGTGTAACACTGAGCTTTGTAAAGCATGGACTACTGTTAGCAGTTTTTCGCCCCTTATCTCAGAAAAGATGTGCTGACATTAGAGAGTCCAAAGAAGATTCACGAGAATTAATTCAGGAATAAAAAGAGCGTTTAATAGCTCTTGGTCTCTACTCATTGGAATTTAAAAGAATAAGGGGAAATCCCACTGAAACCTATCAAATATTGAAAGGTGTGGATTGAATGGGTGTGGGGAGGATATTTCCTATAATGGGTGAGTCTAGGACGAGAGGGCAAATCCTCAGATGAGGGGCATCATCTAGAACAGAGATGAGGAGTAATTTCTTTAGCCAGAGGGTATTGAATCTTCAGAATTCATTGCCACAAATGGCTGTGGAAGGCAAATCATCAAGTATATTTACAGCAGAGGTTGATAGGTTCTTGATTAGCCAGGGCATTAAAGGTTATGAGAAGACAGGAGATTGGGGTTGAGAGGGATAATAAATCAGCCATGATGGAATGGTGGAGCACGTTCGATGAATGGTTTAATTCTGCTCCTACGTCTTATAGTCTCTCAGTCCCTCTATTTTCTCCAGATACACAGGACAGACACACCATGCTCTCGTTAAATATTCTTTCCTGACAGTTTACTTAACAATTTTTGTTTCTGGTTTTCTTTGCTTGGTGGGGGAGAGAATGGTCACAGCACCTCCCGAAACAGAATGTCACTCTTCCCCATCTTCTCTGCATAGTCTTTATCGAAATGTTCATTCTGTGCCACAGTGAAATGATTCTTCCAGTCCCCAACTTCACCTGAGGGAGGAGAACAGGGGTTGGAAATAATTCAGAAGATGTGTAGCTTATGTGGCTGATAGTTGTGTTGAGTTCTTCTCCAATCTTGGCAATTAACTTGCAAACATTTAGATTATGAGGACACTCAGTCCTCATTTATTGTCATTTAGAAATGCATTGCATCCATGCATTAAGAAATGATACATTTGTTCCTCTAGAGCAGGGGTGTCAAACTCATTTTAGGTCACGGGCCAGATTGAACAAAATGCAGCTTCATGTGGGCCGGATCAGTCAGACGCGTGCGAACGCAGCTTTCGTTGCCTCCGTTTTTTCAGCCTGCTCTCATGTGTCTCAGTCTCTGCTATAACTACAAAGTGTTTCACTTTACAAATTCTGTTTCTTATGAAGAAGACTGCCGAGCAAGACTGCCGAATAAACATTAAAAACCCTGAAAACCTGGTACCTGAATAAACTCAGCATTAGCCATATTATACGCCATAGGCGCTCCGATTACTGGGGCCAGCTTTAATAGTAATTAGATATTATCTCGCGGGCCAAACATAATTCCACCGCGAATAAACTGTACAGGCCCTGCAGTGTCGTACTTTGCCTTTAGTGTCCCATTACACTGCAGCTCTATTTTAGATCATTTTAGATAGATCTATTATTTTAATTATTAATGGCCCGGCGATATGAAGCGCTGATAACACACAAACTACCCAGGAACATTCCCGCGTCAAGCGTCTGTTGCTGTATACAACGCTATTCTGAAGTCAAAGCTAACCCCTAACAATGGCGAAGAGAAAAGTGAAGGCATTTTAAGTGAAGCTGCTCTTATGGGAGACACAAATGCACCAGTGCAACTTGCCTCATTTTCCCTGTTGCCAAGTAATGTTGAACCAGGTTGGCGCAATGATGTTCCCAAATGCGCACTTTGCTGATAAACTGAGCGCACTTCGCATTGAGTTCGCACGGCGCTTTGGTGACTTTGAAGCACAAAAAATTAATTTCGAGCTGCTTCACAACCCATTTGCCGTCGACGTGGAAACTGCACCTGTACAGATTCAGATGGAGCTGATAGAGCTGCAGTGTAATGGGACACTAAAGGCAAAGTACGACACTGCAGGGCCCGTACAGTTTATTCGCTCTATTCCTGAAGCAATGCCTCAGCTCCATCTACATGCGGCTCGAACCTTGTGCATGTTTGGTAGCACATATCTATGTGAGAAGCTTTTCTCAGTGATGAAGATTAACAAAACATCACACAGGAGTCGTCTCACTGATGAACACCTGCAGTCCATCCTGAGAATCTCCACAACACAGAACCTTACACCAAACCTAAACGAACTTATTGCCAAGAAAAGATGCCAAGTATCCAGCTCTGACAAAACGGCATAAGAGCAAAGAAAACTGAGTGTTTTGATTTGTTGTTGTTTTAACTTTTGCTGAAAAGCACAAATTTTATTTGTATTTTCAGGGGTTTTTTGCAGCATGCTCATAAATGAATGTACAAGGGTATACGTGCTATCGTAGGGACAGAAATGTGGGCAGAGGGGGTGGGGTGGCCCTGTTGGTGAGGAATGAGATTCAGTCCTTTGCAAGGGGGGACATAGGGTCAGGAGAAGTAGAGTCTGTGTGGATAGAACTGAGGAACAGTAAGGGCAAAAGGATCCAAATGGGTGTTTTCTACAGGCCACCAAACAGTAGCATGGATATTGGGTGCAAGTTGAATAGGGAGTTAACATTGGCATGTGGCAAAGGTAATGTCGCAGTAGTTATGGGGGATTTCAATATGCAGGTGAACTGGGAGAATCAGGTTGGTGCTGGACCACAGGATAGGGAGTTTGTAGAGTGCCTACAGGATGAATTCTTGGAACAGCTTGTACGAGAGCCGACCAGGGACAAGACTATTCTGGATTTAGTATTATGTAATGAACAGGATTTGATAATCGATCTCGCAGTAAAGGAGCCATTAGGAGGTAGTGCTCACAATATGATAAGCTTTTATCTGCAATTTGAGAAGGATAAGGGCAGCTCGGAGGTGTTAGTGTGGCAGATGAACAGGGGAAACTATGGAGCCATGAGGGAGGAGCTGGCCAAAGTTGACTGGATGGATAGCCTAGCAGAAAAGACAGTGGAACAGCAATGGCAGGTATTCTTGGGAATAATGCACAAGGTGCAAAATCAGTTCATCCCCCAAAGAAGGAAGGATTCAAAGGGGGGAAAGGGGCCACAGTGGTTGACAAAGTAAGTCAGAGATTGCATAGCATTAAAAAAAAGGAAATATGACAGAGCTAAGGTGAGTGGGAGGACAGATGATTGGGAAGTGTTTAAGGAACAACAGAACTTAACTAAAAAGCCAATACGGGGAGAAAAAATGAGGTACAAACGCAAGCTAGCCAGGAATATAAAGGAAGATAGCAAAAGCTTTTTTAGGTATGTGAAGAGAAAGAAGATAGTTAAGAATAATGTTGGGCCCTTGAAGAATGAATTGGGTGAAATTGTTATGGGAAACAGAGAAATGGCAGAAGAATTTAATGAGTACTTTAGATCTGTTTTCACTAAGGAAGACACAAGCAATCTCCCAGATGTATGAATGGGCCAAGGACATAGGGTAACAGAGGAAATGAAACAGATTGACATTCGGAAGGAAACGGTGTTGAGAAGACTGATGGGACTGAAGGCTGACAAATCCCCAGGTCCAGATGGTCTGCACCCTAGGGTACTAAAGGAGGTGGCCCTGGAAATTGCGGATGCATTGGTAATCATTTTCCAATGTTCCTTAGATTCAGGATCAGTTCCTGAGGATTGGAGAATGGCTAATGTTATCCCACTTTTTAAGAAAGGAGGGAGGGAGAAAACAGAGAACTATCGACCTGTCAGCCTGACATCGGTGGTGGGGAAGATGCTAGAGTCCATTATTAAGGATGAAATAGTGGCATATCTAGATAGCAGTGATAGGATTGGGCCGAGCCAGCATGGATTTACCAAGGGTAAATCATGCTTGACTAATCTGTTGGAGTTTTTCGAGGATGTAACCAGGAAGTTAGATGGGGGAGATCCAGTGGATGTAGTGTACCTCGATTTTCAGAAGGCATTTGATAAGGTCCCACATAGAAGATTGGTGGGTAAAATCAAAGCTCAGGGCATCGGGGGGAAGGCATTGACATGGATAGAAAACTGGTTGGCAGACAGAAAGCAAAGGGTAGTGGTGAATGGGTGTTTCTCGGAATGGCAGGTGGTGACTAGTGGGGTGCCACAGGGCTCGGTATTGGGACCACAGCTGTTTACGATTTACATCAATGATTTAGATGAAGGCATTGAGAATAACATCAGCAAGTTTGCTGATGATGCTAAGCTGGGTGGCAGTGTGACATGTGATGAGGATGTTAGGAGAATTCAGGGTGACTTGGATAGGCTGAGTGAGTGGGCAGATACTTGACAATGGCGTTTAATGTGAATAAGTGTGAGGTTATCCACTTTGGGAGTAAGAACAAGAAGGCAGATTATTATCTGAACGGTATAGAGTTGGGTAAGGGAGTAATACAAAGAGATCTCGGAGTCCTTGTTCATCAGTCACTGAAGGTGAATGAGCAAGTGCAGCAGGCAGTGAAGAAGGCTAATGAAATGTTGGCCTTTATTACAAAGGGAATTGAGTACAAGAGCAAGGAAATCCTCTTACATTTGTACCGAGCCCTGGTGAGACCACACCTGGAGTATTGTGTACAGTTTTGGTCTCCAGGGTTAAGGAAGGAGATCCTGGCTGTAGAGGAAGTGCAGCGTAGATTCACGAGGTTAATTCCTGGGATGTCTGGACTGTCTTACACAGAGAGGTTAGAGAGACTAGGCTTGTACACGCTGGAATTAAGGAGATTGAGAGGGGATCTGATTGAAACATATAAGATTATTAAGGGATTGGACAAGATAGAGGCAGGAAATATGTTCCAGATGCTGGGAGAGTCCAGTACCAGAGGGCATGGTTTGAGAATAAGGGGTAGGTCATTTAGGACAGAGTTAAGGAAAAGCTTCTTCTCCCAGAGAGTTGTGGGGGTCTGGAATGCACTGCCTCGGAAGGTAGTGGAGGCCAATTCTCTGGATGCTTTCAAGAAGGAGCTAGATAGGTATCTTATGGATAGGGGAATCAAGGGATATGGGGACAAGGCAGGAACTGGGTATTGATAGGAATTGATCAGCCATGATCTCAAAATGGCGGTGCAGGCTCGAAGGGCCGAATGGTTTACTTCTGCACCTATTCTGCCTGCACTGGGGAAAGCTGATCACAACCTGGTTTTGTTACAGCCCAGATATAAATCAATTGTGATGAGGCATCCCACTACCACACGCTCTTTTAGAAAGTGGACTCCTGAAGCTGAACAGGCCCTGAGAGACTGCTTCGGTACTACTAACTGGGATGTACTGCAAGGGGGGCTCTGTGGGGACGTTGAGGAGGTCACTGAATGCACAACGGACTATATTAATTTTTGTGTGGATGCCGTTGTTCCTGTTAGAACTGTTCGCTGCTATCCCAATAATAAGCCCTGGATCACTAGTCACATCAAAGGCCTCCTAAACCAGAAGAAGAGGGCCTTTAAAGATGGTGATCGGTTGGAGCTTAAAAGAGTTCAGAAGGAACTCAGAGTACAGATAAGGGGGGCAAAGGAGCAGTATAGGAGAAAGTTAGAACAAAAGCTGCAGAAAAAAAGCATGAAGGAGGTGTGGGATGGGATGAAGATCATCACCGGATGTGGTGCAAAGCGGGGGGCAAACATAAGTGGAGATGTGGAGAAAGCGAACCAGCTGAACAACTTCTTCAATAGGTTCGACAGCACAATCTCACCCTCACTGCAGAACTCCACACCAGGCTTACTTCCCTCACAGGAAAATAGCCACTCACAGGAGACCTTGCCCACGCCCAGGTTTACGGCTGCACAGGTGGAAGGTCAACTGAGGAAGATCTGTACCAGCAAGGCGGCTGGACCGGATGGAGTTTCCCCACGATTACTGAGGGCCTGTGCGACTGAACTGGGAGAACCACTACAGCGCATCTTCAACATGAGTCTAGATCAGAGAAGAGTACCCAGACAGTGGAAAACATCCTGTATTGTCCCGGTACCGAAGAAACCACAACCAAAGGAGTTGAATGACTTCAGACCTGTTGCCTTGACGTCGCACGTGATGAAGACCATGGAGCGGCTGATAATACAGAATCTGAGGCCACAAACCAGGCACGCCCGGGATCCGCTTCAGTTTGCGTATAAGGAGAAGGTGGGAGTGGAGGATGCTATCACGTATTTGCTGCACAAATCACTCTCTCACCTAGATGGGGTCAGTTGTGCTGTGAGGATTACATTCCTTGACTTCTCTAGTGCCTTTAACACCATCCAGCCCAAGATCTTAAAGCACAAACTAACGGAGATGGGAGTAGACTCTCACATGGTGGATTGGATAGTGGACTACTTGACAGATAGACCTCAGTATGTGCGGTTGGGAGACTGTAGGTCTGACACGGTGGTCAGCAGCACAGGAGCGCCACAGGGAACCGTACTCTCTCCGGTCCTGTTCACCCTGTACACATCTGACTTCCAATATAACTCGGAGTCCTGCCATGTGCAGAAGTTCGCTGATGACACGGCCATAGTGGGGTGTGTCAGGAATGGACAGGAGGAGGAGTATAGGAAACTGATACAGGACTTTGTGATATGGTGCAACTCAAACTACCTGCATCTCAATGTCACCAAGACCAAGGAGATGGTGGTGGACTTTAGGAGATCTAGGCCTCATATGGAGCCAGTGATCATTAATGGAGAATGTGTGGAGCAGGTTAAGACCTACAAGTATCTGGGAGTACAGTTGGACGAGAAGCTAGACTGGACTGCCAATACAGATGCCTTGTGCAGGAAGGCACAGAGTCGACTGTACTTCCTTAGAAGGTTGGCGTCATTCAATGTCTGCAGTGAGATGCTGAAGATGTTCTATAGGTCAGTTGTTGAGAGCGCCCTCTTCTTTGTGGTGGCGTGTTGGGGAGGAAGCATTAAGAAGAAGGACGCCTCACGTCTTAATAAGCTGATAAGGAAGGCGGGCTCTGTCGTGGGCAAAGTACTGGAGAGTTTAACATCGGTAGCTGAGCGAAGGGCGCTGAGTAGGCTACGGTCAATTATGGAAAACCCTGAACATCCTCTACATAGCACCATCCAGAGACAGAGAAGCAGTTTCAGCGACAGGTTACTGTCGATGCAATGCTCCTCAGACAGGATGAAGAGGTCAATACTCCCCAATGCCATTAGGCTTTACAATTCAACTGCCAGGACTTAAGAACTTTTTTTTTAAAGCTATTATTAATGCTTTTTGAGTTAGTGATTTAGATGCATATCATATTATTACTGAGTTAAGTATTGTATGTAATGAGTTTTTGCTACAACAAGTGTATGGGACATTGGAAAAAATGTTGAATTTCCCCATGGGGATGAATAAAGTATCTATCTATCTATCTATCTATCTATCTATTGTCTATTGTCTATTTCTAACTTGTATAATACTGACAGGAGATATTTTTATGGAGAGCAAAATATTTAAGTTATTTAAAGTTTTAGTTTATTTTTTCTGGAATAATAGTCCTGTCTGTTTTTATTCATATTTATGTTCAAAAAATGTTTAGTTTTAGTGTGTTCAATAAATGTTTATCCTGTTCAGCCCGCGACCTAAAGTGTGCTTTGAGTTTTGGCCCCATGTGCAATTGAGTTTGACACCTCTGCTCTAGAGTGATATCACAAAATAGAAAAAAAAGACTAACCAAGACTTACACTGACAAAACCACACATTTATAGCATATAGTTACGGCAGTGCAAAACAATACTGTTAATTCGATAAACGCAGACCATGGACGCGGTTTAAAAGTCTCAAGTCTCGATCGATTCCAATCGTCCCGATGTCAGGCAGGAAACGGGAGAACTCTCCCTGCCATAAACTTCCAGGCACTGACAATGCCTCGGAAGCGCCTGACGACAGCAGACTCTGAGTCCGTCCGAAAACTTCGAGCCTCCGACCAGCCCCTCCGATACAGCCTCCCGAGCGCCATCCTCTGCCGAGTGCCTTCGACCTCGTCCCGGCCGCCGAAACAAGCAAAACCGAGGTCTCGGAGGCCTTCTCCTCCGGAGATTCCGGACCGCACAGTAGCAGCGGCAGCAAAGTGGGCATTTCAGAAGTTTCTCCAGATGTACCTCCACGCTCTCACATCTGCCTCCATCAAATCAGGATTGTGCACGGATCCCTACTTAACACGAAACGGATATCCATTCTCCAAGGAGGTCGCGCTCCATTCGAGGACACATCACATTGTGGTGTGTCTTCTGAATTCTCGGCCTTTATATACTTCTCAACAATTGATTGGATGCCATTTTGGAAACTCAATTGTGATGTAGGGAGGAAATCACATTGCTGAGTGGTGAACTTCGTGCGTTGTGGTCAGGAATGTTGCCCACATGAACTCTTAAATAGGATCAGAAATGATGGCCCAACTGCTTCCAAAACAGAATTTCAGTGAAGCATAAGCATTGAGGAGAGAACTTTGCAGACCAAAACAAGAAACCAAGCTATTTGACAAGACCAATGTGGTCTACAAAAATCCAATGCAGGGACTGCAGCAAATATTATGTTGGCCAGTTGAAGTTCATAGCTCCACAAGAATTCATGAACTTCAACAGGACTGACCAACTCTCACTAGTCTCTAGCCATGAAGATTGAGAGGGGCTCAAATTCATCTGGGCATCAGTGAAACTGATGGCACAAGCAAAGACATGGCGTAAAAAATAATTGCTAGAAGTGTGGTTTTCTGTGAACAAATACATAGACCCTGATCCTATTGATAAACCTACCTTTCCTCATGAACTTGGAGATGTTATGGTTGAAGACAGTGGAAGGGAGGGTGGTGTAGTTGGCCATTGGATTCTCCTTCATCACACTGAACAGGGAGTTATGGACCACCGACTCCAAAGCCTTCTCATCCAGGGTCTTACCCAGGAAGTCAGCCACCTTCAGGATCTCTTGCCGTGGGTTCTGGGAGAGAGGAGAGTCAGGGTCAGCAAGCTATGGAGAGGAAAGGGTCATGGAGGAGGAGGAGGGAGGAATTCGCATGTCTACAGCTCTGCACCTATATTCTCCCTCCTCCTCGCCCTTCCCTCCCCATCAAACTCCATTCCTTTCCATCTTCCCCTCCATCTCCCCATTCCCCTCCCCTCCATCTCCCCCTCCCACAGCTTCCATTTCTCCCTCCCTTGTATCTATCCCTTTCCCTCCAACTCCCTGTCCCTCCCTTTCAATCGCCTCCTCACCCTCTCCTATCTCTCCATTTCCATTTCCCCTTTCCTCACATCAACGCCTCTCAGCCTCCATCTCCCCATCTCCCTCCCCCTCCATCACCCTCTCTCTCCCTTCATCTTCCCCCTCCCTTCCATCTCCTCTCTCTGCCTTCCCCTCCATATCCTCCAAAATCCATCTCCCTATCCCCCTCCCACTCCATCTCCCCCTCTACATCCATCTCCCTTCATCCCCTCTCCCTCCATCTTCCCTCTATCCCTTCCATCTCCCCCGCTAGCTCCAATTCCATCCACCCCTCCCCCTCCCCATCTCTCTACCGTCCTCATCCCCATCCATTTCCCCCCTCCCTCCCTCTCCATTTCTTTCCCTTCCAACTCTTACTCCCCCTCCCTCCCCCTTCTTCACCTCCTTTATGTCCTCATAGAAGAGGAAGAGAATCCGATGTTTCTTTCTTGCCTCCCACCAGTCTAGGTTGTAGTCATACCAGGAGCCCCAGCCGACTGAAAAACACAATGATGCACCATCAATAACTCTGAGACGTGAGTTAAGGTAGGCTTTTATTGGCTGGAAGAAAGCACCGTCAGCAGCAAGCAACCACCACACGACATCCTGGAGACTGAGGGAGGAGCAGTGCCTCCAATCGCCTTTATATAGGGGTCTGTGGGAGGAGCCACAGGAGCAGTCGGGGGTGGGGGGGGGTGGGGGCGTGTCCAGACAGGTATATGTAGTTCACCACACACAGCAAGATCCCATCTGTTCTCTCCTGCAATATGTGATGGGATGGTGTGGAAGGAGCTTCACTCTGTGTCTGGCTTTACGTTTTTTTTCAAGATATCTTTATTATAAATTCAGCACTACAAATATTTCCAAGCCAGTGGCTAACATTATTACTAGACAAATGACATTACCCATAGATGTTTCCATTTCTATCAATGAGGATGCTTATTGCCCCCCTCCCTCGCGGAGCCCAACGGTCCCGGGACGCCTTTATGGTCGCCATGAACAGTGCGTGTTCCCTCTCAATGATTACCCGGGCACGGACATACCCCCTAAACATTGCCAGACAGTCTGCCCGGGCAGACCCCTCTGTCACCCGTTTCCAGGACCCACGGATTGTGCTTGAGCCAGCCCAGGAGCGAGTTGACAAGGACATCCTCATCCACCCTTGCCGCCCACCTCTCCCCCTTACTGGATGACCATATAGAAATGGGGGGGGGGGGGGGTGAAATGTAACCAGAAAGAGAGGAGCATCCTTCACAGTTATGCAAAAAGAGACCGTGTACGTGTGGTACACGGTCTCCTCCAGCCCGCAGAGGAGCATGGGCTGGGAGATTCGTGTACAAACTAAGGAACTTGTGACCGGGCACTGCTCTGTGCAGCAGCTTCCACCTCAGATCTTCAAGGTGCATGGTAAGAACTCCCTCGTAAAGGGACTTGCCCCCAGGTTGGGACAGTGGACAGGGGTGAGCAAGTGGAGGGTGTGGAGCAGCAGCCCAACAGGCACCTTTCACCTGCATCCCTGAATGAGATTGTTGGTGTCAATAAAGGATTGCTCAAGTTGTGTGGGTTCGGCTCCTGGATAAGATTGCTGGGCCTGGGCCCGGTGGTGCAGAGGAGAGCCCAGCTGGAGCCTACAAGACTGTAAGACACAGGAGCAGAATTAGGCCATCTGGCCCATCGAATCTACTCCGCCATTCAATCATGGTCGATCCTTTTCTGCTTTCTCCTCCTGAACACCAGTTCTCGGCCTTCTCCCTGTAACCTTTGATGCCATATCCAATCAGGAACCTATCAGTCTCTGCCTTAAATACACACAACAACCTGGCCTCCACAGCTGCATGTGGCAACGAATTCCACAAATTCACCACCCTCTTCTGGCTAAAGAAATTTCTCTGCATCTCTGTTTTGAAAGGGCGCCACTCTATCCTGAGGCTGTGCCCTCTTGTCCTAGACTCTCCCACCATGGGAAACATCCTTTCCACATCTATTCTGTCTAGGCTTTTCAACATTCAAAAGGTCTCAATTAGATCCCCCCTCATCCTTCTGAATTCCAGAGAGTACAGACCCAGAGCTATCAAAAGTTCCTCATATGATAACGCTTTCATTCTTGGAATCATCCTTCTGAACCTCCTCTGGACCCTCTCCAATGCCAGCACATCTGTCTAAGATAAGGGGCCCAAAACTGTTCACAATACTCAAGGCGAGCCCTCACCAGTGCTTTATAAAGCCTGAGCATCACATCCTTGCTCTTGTATTCTAGACCTCTTAAAATGAATGCAAAAGTTACATTTGCCTTCCTCACCACCGACTCAACCTGCAAGTTAACTTTTAGGGTGTTCTACACAAGGACTCCCAAGTCCCTTCACGTCTCAGATTCCTGAACATTTTCCCTGTTTAGAAAATAGTCCGCACATTTATCCCTACTACCAAAGTGCATGACCATGCATTTTCCAACATTGTGTTTCATTTTACACTTTCTTGCCCATTCTCCTGATCTGTCTAAGTCCTTTTGCATCCTACCTGTATCCTCAATGCTACCGGCCCCTCCACCAATCTTCATATCATCTGCAAACTTGGCAGCAAAGCCATCTATTCCATCATCTAAATCATTTATATACAGCGTAAAAAGAAGTGGGCCCAACACCAACCCCTATGAAACACCACTAGTCACTGGCAGCCAACCAGAAAAGGATCCTTTTATTCCCACTCACTGGCTCCTACCAATCAGCCAATACTCTAATCATGTTAGTAACTTTCCTGTAATACCATGGGCTCTCAACTTGGTACCTTGTCAAAGGCCTTCTGAAAGTCCAAATATACAACATCCACTGCATCCCCTTTATCTATCCTTCTTGTAATCTCCTCAAAAAATTACAACAGGTTTGTCTGGCAGGATTTTCCCTGAAGGAAACTACGCTGACTTTGTCCTATCTTGTCCTGTGTCACCAAGTACTCCTTCACCTCATCCTTAACAATTGACTCCAACGTCTTCCCAACCATTGAGGTCAGGCTAACTGGTCTATAGTTTCCTTTCTGCTGCCTTCCTCCTTTCTTAAAGAGTGGAGTGACATTTGCAATTTTCCAGTCCTCAGGCATCATGCCAGAGTCTAGTGATTTTTGAAAGATCATTTCTAATGCCACCACAATCTCTAATGCTACCTCTTTCAGAACCCAGGGTGCAGCTCATCTGGTCTGAGAGACTTATGTTCCTTCAGCTTTTTGAGCACCTTTTCTCTTGTAACAGTAACTGCACCCACTTCTCTTCCTTCACACACTACAACATCAGGCAAACTGCTAGTGTCTTCCACAGTGAAGATCGATGCAAGATACTCATTTAGTTCATCAGCATCTCCTTGTCCCCCGTTATTTCTCCGGCCTCATTTTCTAGCGGTACTGTATCCACTCTCATTTCTCTTTTATTTTTAACATACTTGAAAAAAACTTTTACTGTCCACTTTGATATTATTTGCTAGCTTACTTTCATATTTCATCTTTTCCATTCTAATGATTTCTTTAGTTACTCTGTAGGTTTTTAAAAGCTTCCCAGTCCTCTACTTTCCCACTAATTTTTGCTTTGTTGTATGCCTTTCTTTTACAATAGCCTTGACTTTCCTTGTCAGCCACAGTTGTACTATTTTACCAATTGAGTATTTCTTCATTTTTGGAATACACATGTCCTGCACCTTCCTCATTTTTCCCAGAAACGCACGCCATTGCTGCCCTGCTGATATCCCTGGCAGCAGCTCCTTCCAATTTACTTTGGCTAATTCCTCTCTCACACCTCTGTAATTTCCCTTACTCCACTGAAATCAGTCTCTACTTTCTCCCTGTCAAATTTCAAATTAAACGAAATCATATTGTGATCACTGTTTCCTAAGGGTTCTTTTACCTTAAGCTCCCTGATCGCCTCTGGTTCATTACGTAACACCCAATCCAGTACAGCTGACCCCCTAGTAGGCTCAACGACAAACTGCTCTAAAAAGCCATCTCATAGGCATTCAACAAACTCATTCTCTTGAGATCTATTACCAATTTTTCCCAATCGTCCTGCATGTTGAAGTCTCCCATGACTACCATAACATTGCCCTTTTGACACGTCTTTTCTATTTCCTGTTGTAGCCTGTGGTCCATCTCCCAGCCACTGTTGGGAGACCTGTATGTAACTGCCATCAATGTCCTTTTACCCTTGCAGTTTCATTCAACATCTTCCGATCCTATGTCACATCTTTCTACTGACTTGATGCCATTCTTTACCAACAGAGCCACAGCACCCCTCTGTCTACCTTCCTATCCCTCCGATATAATGTGTAGCCTTGGACATTCAGCTCCCAACTACAACTATCCTTCAGCCACGGTTCCGTGATGGCCACAGCATCATACCTGGCAATCTGTAATATTGCAACAAGGTCATCCACTTTATTTCTTATACTATGCACATTTAGATACAACACCTTGAGTACCAAATTTGCTATCCTTTCTGATTCTGCATCCCTAATGATCCCTAACCTCTGTTAGCTACAACTGTCCCATCACCTGCCTGCCCTTCCTGACAATCTTACAGCACGCTATCTTTACTTTTTTACTATCTGTCCTTTCCTGAGTCCCTTCACTCCGGTTCCTATCCTTCTTGTCAAGATAGTTTAAACCCTCCCCAACAGCTCTAACAAACCTGTCAGCGAGAATATTGGATCCCCTCGGTTCAGGTGCAACATGTCACTTTTGAACAAGTCATACCTCCCCCAGAAGAGATCCCAGTTATCCAGGAACCTGAAGTCCTGTCCCCTGCACCAGCTTCTCAGCCAGGCATTAGTCTGCCAAATCATCCTGTTTCTAGCCTCACTGGCACACGGCACAGTCAACAATCCAGAAATAACTACCTGGGAGGTCCTGCTTCTCAGCTTTCTAGCTAGCTCTCTAAATTCTCTTTTCAGGACATCTTTGCTTTTCCTTCCTATGTCATCGGCACCAATGTGTACCAAAACTTCTGGCTGCTCCCCTCCCTCTCCAAAATGTGTGGACGTGATCTGAGACATCCCTGACCCTGGTACCCTGGACCCGTTCACGTCCACAGAATCTCCTGTCTGTTTCCCTCACTATCGAGTCCCCTATCACTACCACTCCCTTCTTCTCTTACTTTCCCTTCTGCACCATGGACCCATGCTCAATGCTTGTAACCTGGTCGCCGTGACATTCTCCTGGGAGGTCATCCTCACAAAAGTATCCAAAACGGTATACTTGTTTTTGAGGGGAATGGCCACAATATTCCAGAATCTCAGCAGGTCCTGATAGAAGCCGGGCAGACTCGGCAAAGCAGCATGGCTGATGTCTGCCGGTGGCAGCTGCATCTCTTCGTGAGGACAGCAGCCCCCCTAGAGAGCACATGCCAGCTGGGAGGGTGCTCGGCATACAGGAACTTCTGCAGGGTCCTGAGGCGGAGAGCCACCAGCCCTGTATGGACTGTCTGCCCTCTCCCATTGGGAGACTCAGGATCACTGCAGAGACCCAGTGTCTCTTCTTGCCCCAGAAGAAGTCCACTAACTTCTTCTGCAACCTTGTGACAAAGGGCAAGGTCGGGGTAAAGTGACCATCTGGTACCGCAACATGGAGACCACCAGCTGGTTTATGACCACCATCCTGCCTCAATAGGAAAGCATCCTGAGAAGGTCTGACCCAGTTTCCTAGAGCAGGTGGATCAGGGCCTGGACCAGATGGACATTGTCCTGAATGGACCGGCCTGGGACTGTGTTAGATTGGTCAGGGTGGATTATCTGTCTCAACACCGAGCCAAGATGCTTGGCCATTATCTGGGCGAGGATCTTGTATTCCACATACAAAAAAGAGATTGGACGCCAGTTCTTTAGCAGGCAGAGGTCTCCCTTCTTGGGCAGTAGGACCACGACAGTTCTCTGCCATGAGAGGGGCATTTCCCTGGTGGCTCCGCTCTCCATCAAGACATCCCAGAAAGCTTGAAAGAATTCCATGCTCAGGCTATCTAGGCCAGGGGACTTGCCCCTCTGGAGTTGAAGGGATGTAGACAGCTCCATCCAAAGTAAGGAGACTTTTGATTATTAGTTAGAACCACAGGAAATAAATCCTGGACCAAAATTGAACCTCTTCAAAACCTGGAATAGATAAAGCCACTCCCCCTATCAAAGGCTTTCTCTGCATCCAGAGATACAATACATTCAGATTCTTTGGCTGAGGGGGAATAAATGATATTTAATAATCTTCGAATATTAAAATGTGAGGACCTATTTTTAAACAAATCCTGTTTGATCGTTTGAGATAACATTAGACAAGATATTCTCAAGCCTATTTACTAGAATTTTAGAGAGGATTTTAAAATCTACATTCAGTAAAGAAATAGGTCTATAGGATACACATTCCAGTGGGTCTTTTCCTTTTTTTGGAATCAATGAAATTAGTGCTTCATAAAAAGTTTTAGGAAGGTTCCCAGAGGATGTAGAATCGGTGAACGTTTGATGAAGATGTGGTATAAGCATTTCATGAAAGGTCTTGTAAAATTCTACCATATAACCATCAGGTCCTGGAGCTTTACCTAATTACATAGAGGGTATAGCCTTGGCTATCTCCTCTTGTTTAATAGGTGCATCTTGATATCAGCATCTTGAATCGAAATTTGGGGTATGTTTAAACTTTGCAAAAATCTATTCATAGTAATCTATACTTTAGATTATATAGAGGTACCCATCAGGGTTGTCCCCTTAGTCCTTTATTAATTAATTTGGCTTTAGAACCACTTGCTATTGCTCTTAGGGATTCTAATTCTGTGCAGGGTATTAGGAGAGGAGATAAATTACATAAAGTTTTGTTATATGCGGATGATTTATTAGTTTACATTTAAAATCCTAAGAAATCTATTCCTTCTATGTTATCTATATTTATGGAATTTGGTACTTTTTCTGGATATAAACTTAATTTACATAAAGGTGAATTATTTCCTATTAATAATTATTCTGATTATTATGATCAAATACCTTTTAATATTGCCAAAAACCATTTTACTTAACTTGGTATCAAAATTACAAAAATTTTTTAAAGACCTATATAGGTATAATTTCTTCCCTTTAGTTGAATATACTCAACAGGCGCTTTCTAAATGGTCACCTATGTTGATGTCATTGACAGGTTGAATAAATGCTATAAAAATGGTTATTCTACCAAAATTTTTATATATATATTTCAAGCAATTCCCTCTTTTGTTCCAAAAACATTTTTTGATAAAATAGATTCTCTGATTTTGTCTTATGTTTGGAATAATAAAAGCTCTAGAGTGAATAAACTTTTATTGCAAAAATCAAAAAAAGATGGAGGGCTGGCTTTACCAAACTTTAGATTTTATTATTGGGCAATTAATATTCATTATATTACTTTTTGGATTTATGATATAGACGACCAGGATCGCCCTTCATGGTTACAGCTGGAGGAAAATTCAGTAATGGGGTTTTTGTTAGCTTCTTTATTAGGAGCTCCTCTTCCCTTTTCGTTCTCCAGAATAGGTAAACAAGCTCTGATCCCCATTGTTAAACATACTTAAAAAATTTGGTTTCAATTTCGTAGATTTTTTGAATTAAATGATTTTTTACTTTCTAGTAATATTTATTCTAATTTCTTTTTTAAACCATCAACTTTGGATAAGGCTTTTCTAACATGGAAAATTAAGGGAATAAAAACTTTTTTAGATTTGTTTTTACAAGACAGTTTAATGTCTTTTTCACAGTTAATGGATAAATATGATATCTCTAATACACATTTTTTCAGGTACTTACAGGTTAGGAATTTTTTTACATGATTTTTACCAAATTACCCCTTGGCCTGCTCTTTAAATTTGGTTTATGTTATTTTTCCATTTAAACCTTTTCAAAAACGATTAATAGCTATCATTTATAAACAGTTAATGAATGCTCGCATGTCACCTAATGATAGGGTTCAATGCACCTGGGAAGTAGAACTTCAACATTCACTCTCAGATAATCAATGGAGTAAAATTTATTATTTAGTCAGTAATTCGTCTATCTGTGCATGCCATATCTTAATTCAGTTTAAGATAGTACATAGGGCCCATATGTCCAAAGATAAATTGGCGCATATTTTTCCTAATATAAGCCCTATTTGTGATAGATGTAACGCAGAAGTGGCTACTCTAACTCATATGTTTTGGTCATGTGTAAATTTAAATAATTTTTGGAGGGATGTGTTTGGAATATTATCTAAAGTTATAGATATGGATGTTCAACCTAATCCACTTACAGCAATTTTTGGGATTATTCCAGAGGAAGCAAGCAAAGTGTCTGCTTCCGCCCAACATGTGATAGCTTTCTCAACTTTACTGGCTAGGAGAGCTATTTTGCTACACTGGAAAGAATCTAACCCGCCTACTGTTTTCTATTGGCTCTCCTCCATTATGTCATGTCTAAGCTTGGAGAAAATTAGAAGCCGGACATTCGATACATCCTTTAATTTTGAAGAAGTCTGGCGACCCTTTATTCAATATTTTCACATGATTTAATTTATTTTAATTTATTTATTTTTCTTTATTCTCTTTGGGGAAAATCCTTATCCATGAAGGTTCGGAGATGACTGGAAGGATGTGTTTTTTTCTCTCTCTCTTTTTTTTTCTAATTTTATCCTCAATTGGACCGCCCAATCTTTCTTTTTCTTTCTTTCTCTTTTTTTTGTTTCAGTTTAGTTAGTGTTTTCTTTCCTTTATCAATAAAATTTCCAATTTTTTTTATGATTGCTATGAGGAGTTGTAGTATTTTTTTGACCATTGTATATATAACAGCATAATATTTTACCCATTTGATTTTGATATTATATACTTTCTGGTTTTACTATTGCTGTTTATATGTCTTTTATATTATCTACTTGTTAAACTCCTCTTCTGATTTGCATATTCTTTATTTGAAAATCAATAAAAAAGATTGAAAAATGAAAAATGACAGCTCCATCTGAGTCAGGGGTGTCCAATCACTCTACATCCTCTGGGATAACCAGGGACAAATCTTTGCAGATCACACTGCACACATCCGTGTGTGATGGGACGGTGTGGAGGGAGTTTCACTCTGTGTCTGACCCTGGGAGTGTGTGATGGGACGGTGTGGAGGGAGTTTCACTCTGTGTCTGACCCCGGGAGTGTGTGATGGGACAGTGTGGAGGGAGATTCACTCTGTGTCTGACCCCGGGAGTGTGTGATGAGACAGTGTGGAGGGAGTTTCACTCTGTGTCTGACCCCGGGAGTGTGTGATGGGACAGTGTGGAGGGAGATTCACTCTGTGTCTGACCCCGGGAGTGTGTGATGGGACAGTGTGGAGGGAGTTTCACTCTGTGTCTGACCCCGGGAGTGTGTGATGGGACAGTGTGGAGGGAGTTTCACTCTGTGTCTGACCCCGGGAGTGTGTGATGGGACGGTGTGGAGGGAGTTTCACTCTGTGTCTGACCCCGGGAGTGTGTGATGGGACGGTGTGGAGGGAGATTCACTCTGTGTCTGACCCCGGGAGTGTGTGATGGGACGGTGTGGAGGGAGATTCACTCTGTGTCTGACCCCGGGAGTGTGTGATGGGACGGTGTGGAGGGAGCTTTGCTTTGTGTCAGTCTCCAGGGGAGGGTGTGTGTCCCGGGGAGGGTGTGTCCCTGGGGAAGGTGTGTCCCTGGGGAAGGTGTGTGTCCCTGGGGAGGGTGTGTGTCCCTGGGGAGTGTGTGTCCCTGGGGAAGGTGTGTGTCCCTGGGGAGGGTGTGTCCCCCCCAGGGGAAGGTGTGTCCCTGGGGAAGGTGTGTGTCCCTGGGAGGGTGTGATGGGACCATGTGGAGGGAGCTTTGCTTTGTGTCAGTCTCCAGGGGAGGGTGTGTGTCCCTGGGAGGGTGTGTGTCCCTGGGGAAGTTGTGTGTCCCAGGGGAGGGTGTGTGTCCCTGGGGAAGGTGTGTGTCCCTGGGAGGGTGGGTGTCCCTGGGGAAGGTGTGTGTCCCTGGGAGGGTGTGATGGGACCATGTGGAGGGAGCTTTGCTTTGTGTCAGTCTCCAGGGGAAGGTGGGTGTCCCTGGGGAAGGTGTGTGTCCCTGGGAGGGTGTGTGTCCCTGGGGAGGGTGTGTGTCTGGGGAGGGTGGGTGTCCCTGGGGAGGGTGTGTGTCCCAGGGGAAGGTGGGTGTCCCGGGGGAGGGTGTGTGTCCCTGGGAGGGTGTGTGTCCCTGGGGAAGGTGGGTGTCCCTGGGAGGGTGTGTGTCCCCCAGGGGAAGGTGGGTGTCCCAGGGGAGGGTGGGTGTCCCAGGAGAAGGTGGGTGTCCCTGGGAGGTTGTGTGTCCCTGGGGAAGGTGTGTGTCCCTGGGGAAGGTGGGTGTCCCTGGGAGGGTGGGTGTCCCTGGGGAAGGTGGGTGTCCCAGGGAGGGTGTGTGTCCCGGGGGAGGGTGTGTGTCCCTGAGGAGGGTGGGTGTCCCTGGAAGGGTGTGTGCCCAGGGGAGGGTGGGTGTCCCAGGGGAAGGTGTGTGTCCCTGGGGAGGGTGTGTGCCCAGGGGAAGGTGGGTGTCCCTGGGGAAGGTGGGTGTCCCTGGGAAGGTGGGTGTCCCAGGGGAAGGTGGGTGTCCCTGGGAGTGTGTGTGCCCAGGGGAAGGTGGGTGTCCCAGGGGAAGGTGGGTGTCCCTGGGAGGGTGTGTGTCCCGGGGGAAGGTGTGTGTCCCAAGGGAAGGTGTGTGTCCCTGGGAGGGTGTGTGTCCCTGGGAAGGTGGGTGTCCCTGGGGAGGGTGTGTGTCCCAGGGGAAGGTGGGTGTCCCTGGGAGGGTGTGTGTCCCCCAGGGGAAGGTGGGTGTCCCAGGGGAGGGTGGGTGTCCCAGGAGAAGGTGGGTGTCCCAGGAGAAGGTGGGTGTCCCTGGGAGGGTGTGTGTCCCTGGGGAAGGTGTGTGTCCCTGGGAGGGTGTGTGTCCCTGGGGAAGGTGGGTGTCCCAGGGGAGGGTGGGTGTCCCAGGGGAAGGTGGGTGTCCCAGGGGAAGGTGGGTGTCCCTGGGAGGGTGTGTGTCCCATGGGAAGGTGGGTGTCCCATGGGAAGGTGGGTGTCCCTGGGAGGGTGTGTGTCCCTGGGGAGGGTGTGTGTCCCTGGGAGGGTGTATGCCCAGGGGAAGGTGGGTGTCCCTGGGGAAGGTGGGTGTCCCTGGGAGGGTGGGTGTCCCATGGGAAGGTGTGTGTCCCGGGGGAGGGTGTGTGTCCCTGGGGAGGGTGTGTGTCCCTGGGAGGGTGGGTGTCCCTGGGGAAGGTGGGTGTCCCTGGGAGGGTGGGTGTCCCATGGGAAGGTGGGTGTCCCAGGGGAAGGTGGGTGTCCCTGGGGAGGGTGTGTGTCCCGGGGGAGGGTGTGTGTTCAGGGGAAGGTGGGTGTCCCTGGGAGGGTGTGTGTCCCTGGGAAGGTGGGTGTCCCAGGGGAAGGTGGGTGTCCCTGGGAGGGTGTGTGTCCCATGGGAAGGTGGGTGTCCCATGGGAAGGTGGGTGTCCCATGGGAAGGTGGGTGTCCCTGGGAGGGTGTGTGTCCCTGGGGAGGGTGTGTGTCCCTGGGAGGGTGTATGCCCAGGGGAAGGTGGGTGTCCCTGGGGAAGGTGGGTGTCCCTGGGAGGGTGGGTGTCCCATGGGAAGGTGGGTGTCCCAGGGGAAGTTGTGTGTCCCAGGGGAAGTTGTGTGTCCCTGGGGAGGGTGTGTGTCCCTGGGAGGGTGGGTGTCCCTGGGAGGGTGGGTGTCCCTGGGGAAGGTGGGTGTCCCTGGGAGGGTGGGTGTCCCATGGGAAGGTGGGTGTCCCAGGGGAAGGTGGGTGTCCCTGGGGAGGGTGTGTGTCCCGGGGGAGGGTGTGTGTTCAGGGGAAGGTGGGTGTCCCAGGGGAGGGTGTGTGTCCCTGGGAGGGTGTGTGTCCCTGGGAGGGTGTGTGTCCCATGGGAAGGTGGGTGTCCCAGGGGAAGGTGGGTGTCCCTGGGAGGGTGTGTGTCCCAGGGGAAGGTGGGTGTCCCTGGGAGGGTGTGTGTCCCTGGGAGGGTGGGTGTCCCTGGAAGGGTGTGTGTCCCAGGGGAGGGTGTGTGTCTCGGGGGAGGGTGTGTGTCCCAGGGGAAGGTGGGTGTCCCTGGGAGGGTGTGTGTCCCTGGGAGGGTGGGTGTCCCTGGAAGGGTGTGTGTCCCAGGGGAAGGTGGGTGTCCCAGGGGAGGGTGTGTGTCCCGGGGGAGGGTGTGTGTCCCTGGGGAGGGTGGGTGTCCCTGGGAGGGTGTGTGTCCCAGGGGAGGGTGTGTGTTCAGGGGAAGGTGGGTGTCCCTGGGGAGGGTGTGTGTCCCGGGGGAGGGTGTGTGTTCAGGGGAAGGTGGGTGTCCCTGGGAGGGTGTGTGTCCCATGGGAAGGTGGGTGTCCCAGGGGAAGGTGGGTGTCCCTGGGAGGGTGTGTGTCCCAGGGGAAGGTGGGTGTCCCAGGGGAGGGTGTGTGTCCCGGGGGAGGGTGTGTGTCCCTGGGAGGGTGTGTGTCCCTGGGAGGGTGGGTGTCCCTGGAAGGGTGTGTGTCCCAGGGGAGGGTGTGTGTCTCGGGGGAGGGTGTGTGTCCCAGGGGAGGGTGTGTGTCTCGGGGGAGGGTGTGTGTCCCTGGGGAGGGTGGGTGAGGTGGTGTTGCTGTGAACCTGGATGCTTACCCTGTCCCTGGATGAACACTTGCAGGTATTCCTCCCAGGTGCCGGGATCTGGCATCACCTGGTTCATCCGTTGGAAATGGAAGTAGGAGACTACGTTGTCCTTTGCATTGCGAGCAACCACGATCACCTACGGGGCAGTGGTAGGTCAGGTCTTTCCCTCAATCTGTCCCACCTGCGCTCTCTGCTCCCACCATTTCTCTGTCGTGTAATTCCCTTCCCCCCATGCTGTCACCAGCACTCTGCCCACACAATTCTCTCCCCCAATTTCTCTTCTCCCCCACTCTCTCTCCCCTCTCTCCCTCTTCACCACTCTCTCTCCGCTCTCTCCCTCTCCCCCACTCTCTCTCCCCTCTCTCCCTCTTCACCACTCTCTCTCCCCTCTCTCCCTCTTCACCACTCTCTCGCCGCTTGTGCTCTTCCCCATGCTCACTGCCCTGTGCCCTGCCCCACTCTCTCTCTCTACCCCTGCTCTTTCTCCCTACCTCACTCTGTCTCCTCCCATCATTCCCCCTTTTCCCTGTGTCCTTCACCCACATTCTTTTTCATTGCTTTTCTCTCTGCCCCACTGTCCCCCTCAACCCCTCTGCTCTTCCTCTCTTCTCCCCTCGGACACACTTACCTTACAGTTCTGCTCCAAGAATGACTTAGGAACCTTTTGGATGGGAAGATGAGTTTTGATGATTCGGGGAGACTTCATCTTCTTGACCTGCTCCAGCCCTGG
Source organism: Hemitrygon akajei (assembly GCF_048418815.1). NCBI lineage: Eukaryota > Metazoa > Chordata > Chondrichthyes > Myliobatiformes > Dasyatidae > Hemitrygon > Hemitrygon akajei. The sequence goes on from NC_133154.1 coordinate 1,304,342, forward strand.
TGACACAGACAGATTAGCCTTTCACCCCCTCACCCAAGAACACCGAATAGCTCCCCATCAATCAGAAACGTTGGCCTCTCCCACACCTCCTCCTCCCCTTGTTCTCCACCCATGCCTCCAATCCTCTCTTCTTGTGGTCTTCCCGTGACCACCCTCACACATCCCCTTCCCCCTTTTTACCCTCAACACATTCCCATTCTGCCTCACATACCTGTCCTCACCCAATCTCACTCTGTGTCCTCGTCTACACCTTTCTCTATCTCTACCCCACGCAGTTTCCTTCCTTCGCCTTCTCTCTCTATCTCTGCTCTTCCCCAAACACTCTCCCTAAAACTCTCTCTTCATTCTCTCTCTCCTAAATCGCGCTCTTTCTTCCCCATCCTCTCTCCACTGCAGTATCTCCCTCTCCCCCAGTCTCTTTCTCTCCCTTGTCCTCTCCCTCTCACCCAGTCTCTCTCTGCCCCAGTCTCTCTCTCTCCCAGTCTCTTTCTCTCACCCCACTCTCCCTCCCTCTCTCCCATCATCTCTCCTACCCTCCATCCCTCCCACCAGTGTCTTTCCCCTCCCCATGTGACCCCTTCTGGCCTGGTTGGGTTCCCTCACCAGTGGATTGAAATTCAGTGGCGCACATCTCGAGGAAGGGAATCCGTTCATAGATGGGGGCGCGCCTGCATTTTTGTGTGTCCCCGTTCATCATGATGAGATCCACTATCTCCTGCATCCAGGTGGTCCCTGTGGGGAGGTCAGCGGTGAGAGATGTTGTAGAAAGGTATAGAGTGGGGCAGATGGGGTGAGTACAGGAGGAGTGATAGGGGAATGGAAGGGAGAAAGAGGGAAAAGGGAGGGCAATATGAGAGGTGGGGAGGGAGCAGAGAATGCAGGGAGATGAACTGCAGGAGGGAGAAAATTTCCATCGGATGAGGGCCAGAGTGAATCGGTCAAATGCTTCAAACCAGGAAATCCCACAAATTTTCCAATTACAAATACCCCACTCTCCCTCCTCCACTCTCTGTAATCAGATAGGGTGAATGCGTGCAGTCATTTTCCCAGGGCTGGGGAATCAAGAACCAGAGAGCACAGTGGAGAGATTTGTTAGGGCCTCAAGGGCAACATTTTCACCCAGAGGAAGTGGTCGAGGCAGGTACATTAACTACATTTAAAAGACACTCAGACAGATACATTGAAAGGAAAGGTTTAGAGGGGATGGAAGGGATGGAAATCTATGTTGGCCAGGATTGTTTGGGTCGAGCAGCCTGTTTCCCTGCTATACGACTTTGTGAGTGGGCTGTGGGAACCTGAGGCAGATTGGCTGAGATCACCTCGAGTGATTGGATAGGTTAGAAGGGCCAAGTGGCCTACTTGTTGTGTTGTGTGCAGTTCTCGGGTACCCCATGCGATCTCACCGACTTGGAATCATGTCCTCGAATTCCTTGTGACAGAGCAGGATGCTCTTTACCTCTCACAGTCTACGCCGGCTTGCAGAGTAATCACTCCTGTAACCTGTTAGATCGTCTAATTCCTCGCTTACACAGATCCATCTCCCTGCATTCCCTGTCCATCCATGTTATCTGTAAGACAGCTTTTTAAACACCTCACTCATATAAGCCTCCACCACCACTACCGGCAGTACGTTCCAGCACTGACCTTGCTCCGCTCATCTCAACTTAAATGCATGGTGTTAGACCATAGGAGCAGAATTAGGCCAATCAGCCCATCAAGTCTACTCTGTCTAACCTTTGATACCCTTACTAATCAAGAGCCCATATACCTTCACTCATTATTTACACGATCACTTGGCCTCCTCAATTATCTGTGGCAATGAATTCCACAGATTCACCACCCTCCAACTAAAGAAATTCCTCCTCATCTCTGTTTGAAAAGGTTGTCCTTCTACTCCGAGGCTGTTCCTTCTGGAACTAGACTCTCCCACTATGGGAAATATCCTCTCCATGTCCACTGTATCTTGGCCTTTCAATATTCAATAGGTTTTATTGAGATCCTCCCTCATTCTTCTAAGTTCCATTGAGTTCAAGCCCAGAGTCAGCAAATACTCCTCACGTGTTAACCCTTTCATTCCTGAGATCGTTCTTGAGAACCTCCTCTCAACCCTCTTCAATGCCAGCACATTTTAGGTGAGGTCCAAAATTGCTCACAATACTCTGTGTGGTCTGACCAATGCCTTATAAAGTCTTAGTATTACATCCTTGTTTTTATATTCTAGTCCTCTCAAAATGAATGCTAACATTACATTTGCCTTCCTTATTACCAACTCAACCTGCAAGTTAACCTTTAAGAAATCCTGCATGAGGACTCCCAATCTCTTTGCACCTCTGATTTCTGAGTTTTCTCCCCATTTAAAAAAATAGTCTGTGCCTTTATTCCTTCTAACATAATGCATGACCATACACTTTCCCAGACTATATTCCATCTGTTACTTCTTTGCCCATTCTCCCAATCTGTTGAGTCCTTCTGCAGTCCCCCTGCTTCATCAGCACTACCTGCCCCTCCACCTACAATACTCTGCAAAAGTCTTGGGCGCCCTATATTTGGTTTAAGATGGTATGGCCTCCTCACAGCCCTGATCTCAATATCATTGAGGCTGTCTGGGATTACTTGAAGCAAGTGAGATGGCCAAAGTCTGCAGAAGATCTGTGGTAAGTTCTCCAAGATGCTTTGAACAACCCACCAGCCAATTTTCTTATAAAACTGCATGACACTATACCTAAGAGCAGTGATGCAATTTTAAAGGAAAAGGGTGGTCATGCCAAGTATTAATTTGATTTGGTTTTTTTTTACTGTTTACTGCTCTTTGTAGTATTATTTTAGATATTTTATGTCATTATTTTCAGAAGTATCTTGGCTTTACAGAGTTTTTGCCTACGGCTTTTGCACGGTACCATGTCTGCATTGTCCACAGGCTTGGCCACAAAGCCATCAGCTCTGTCATCCAGACCATTGACATGCAAGTGAACAGAAGTGGTTCCACTGGCCCCTGTGGCACTCCACTAGTCACTGGCAGCCAACTGGAAAAGACCCCATTTATTCCCTCTCAGCTTCCTTACAGTTAACTGGTGTTTTATCCATGCTAGTGTTGTTTCCAACTTGGGGAAAAAAGATACTGTCTGTCTACTCTATCTGTGCCTTTCATAATCTTATACACCTTGATCAGGTCTCCCCCTAGACTCTGACACTCCAGACAAAACAACTGAAGTTTGTCCAATGTCTGCTTCCATCTCAGGCCCTCTAATCCAGGCAGCATCCTGGTGAGCCTCTCCAAAGCCCCCACACCCGTCCTGTAGCGGGGTGATCAGAACTGAATGTGATACTCCAGATGTGGCCTGACCAGAGGTTTATAAAGTTTTGATGTGACTTTTAATCTCCAACCTTCGAAGCAAGAAGACTGCGAGTGGAATGGCTAAGGATTTCCAGAGCGACGGCATTTTACTAGTCGGGGTAAAGAGAGGCGAGACTGTGCAGGCGTGTGACGTCAGCCAGTAGAGCAGGGTAAGTTTAAAAAGAAGACCGTCATATCCAGAGGGCCGCGCTTGGAGCAGACAGTGGAGTGAGAGGTGGCAGAGTGATAGGGCTTTAGCTCAATGGGCTTGGGCCGTAACGAGGCGAGGTAGGTTTACCTGTGTTAATTGCAGAAAGGAAGAATGTGTGTGAGGCCAGTGTTCTGTGCTCGGTGTCAGATGTGGGAAGTCCTGGAGTCTCCCAGCCTCCCAGATGGCCATACCTGCACCCGGTGTGTCGAGCTGCAGCCCCTAACATCTTTGCAGTTCGATGACCTTCGTCCAGTCAGGCAGAGCGAGGAGGTGATAGAGACGAGTTATAGGCAGGTGGTCACACTGGGGCCATGGGAGACAGACAAGTGGGTCACAGTCAGGAGGGGGAAGGGGAAGAGTCAGGTACCAGAGAGTACCCCTGTGGCTTTACCCCTTGACAATAAGTACTCCTGCTTGAGTACTGTTCGGGGTGGGGGGACAGCCTACCTGGGGGAAGCAACAGTGGCTCAGAAGGGCAGGGAAGGGAAGAGGAAGGCAGTAATGATAGGGGACTCTACAGTTAGGGGGTCGGACAGGCGATTCTGTGGACGCAGGAAAGAAACTCGGATGGTAGTTCGCCTCCCAGGTGCCAGGATCTGGGATGTTTCAGATTGCATCCACAATACCCTGCAGTGGGAGGGAGAACAGCCAGAGGTCGTGGTACATATTGGTACCAATGACAGAGGTAGGAAAAGGGAAGAGGTCCTGAGAACAGCCTACAGGGAGTTAGGAAGGAAGTTGAGAAGCAGGACCGCAAAGGTAGTAATCTCGGGCTTACTGCCCATGCCACGCGACAGTGAGAATAGGAATAGAATGAGGTGAAGGATAAATGCGTGGCTGAGGGATTGGAGCAGGGGGCAGGGATTCAGATTTCTGGAACATTGGAACCTCTTTTGGGATAGTTGTGACCTGTTCAAAAAGGACAGGTTGCACTTGAATCCCAGGGGGACCAATATCCTGGTGGGGAGTTTTGCTAAGGCTGCTGGGGAGAGTTTAAACTAGAATTGTTGGGGGGTGGGAACAGAACTGAAGAGACTGGGGAAGAGGTGGTTGGCTCACAAATAGAGTAAGCTTGGAGGCAGTGTGTGAGGGAGGATAGGCAGGTGATAGAGAAGGGATGCCTCAGACTGACAGTTTGAGATGTGTCTATTCTAATGCAAGGAGTGTTGTGAACAAAGCGGATGAGCTTAGAGCGTGGATCAGTACTTGGAGATATGATATGGAGGCCATTAGAGAGACTTGGATGGCTCAGGGACAGGAATGGTTACTTCAGGTGCCAGGTTTTAGATGTTTCAGAAAGGATAGGGAGGGAGGTGAAAGAGGTGGGGGTGTGGCACTGTTGATCAGAGATAGTGTCACGGCTGCAGAAAAGGTGGACGTCATGGAGGGATTGTCTACGGAGTCTCTGTGGGTGGAGGTTAGGAACAGGAAGGGGTCAATAACTCTACTGGGTGTTTTTTATAGGCTGCCCAATAGTAACAGGGATATCGAGGAGCAAATAGGGAAACAGATCCTGGAAAGGTGTAATAATAACAGAGTTATCGTGGTGAGAGATTTTAATTTCCCATATACCAGTTGGCATCTCCCTAGAGCAGGGATGGCCAACCTTTTACATTCCATGCGTCAATTTTTTCCAAGCACTAGTTCAGATGCACCATACAGAAAAGAAAAGCTTACAAAAGGTTCAGAGAGCTAGGTAATGTTAGAGATCGAGAAGATTATAAGGCTAATAGGAAGGAGCTTAAGATGGAAATTAGGAAAGCCAGAAGGGGCCATGAGAAGGCCTTGGTGTGCAGGATTAAGGAAAACCCCAAGGCATTCTACCAGTATGTGAAGAGCAAGAGGATAAGACATGAAATAACAGGACCTATCAAATGTGAGTGGTAAAGTGTGTATGGAACCGGAGGAAATAGCAGAGGTACTTAATGAATACTTCAGTATTCACTGTGGAAAAGGATGTTGGTGATCGTAGTAATGATTTGCAGCAGACTGAAAAGCTTGAGCATGTAGATATTAAGAAAGAGGATGTGCTGGAGCTTTTGGAAAGTATCAAGTTGGATAAGTCACCAGGCCTGGATGAGATGTACCCCAGCTACTGTGGGAGGTGAGGGAGGAGATTGCTGAGCCTCTGGCGATGATCTTTGCATCATCAGTGGGGACAGGAGAGGTTCCGGAGGATTGAAGAGTTGCAGATATTGTTCCTTTGTTCAAGAAAGGGAGTAGAGATAGCTCGGGAAATTATAGAGCAGAGAGTCTTACCTCAGTGGTTGGTAAGTTGATGGAGAAGATCCTGAGAGGCAGGATTTATGAACATTTGGTGAGGCATAATATGATTAGGAATAGTCAGCATGGCTTTGCCAAGGGCAGGTCGTGCCTTATGAGCCTGATTGAATTTTTTGAGGATGTGACTAAACACATTGATGAAGGAAGAGTAGTAGATGTAGTGTATATAGATTTTGGCAAGGCATTTGATAAGATACCCCATGCAGGCTTATTGAGAAAGTAAAGAGACATTTGATCCAAGGGGACATTGTTTTGTGGATCCAGAAATGGCTTTCCCACAGAAGGCAAAGAGTGGTCTACTCCTCAGGAAAGACACACTGACATTATACTCTGCAAGGTGAAAGTACGTAGTTATGTTTTTGCTAGTGCTGGCTTTAATACCAAGCCTGTTTCCCTTTCCTTCACGGGTCATATTCTGCATGGAGGTCAGTGACCAGTGGAGTGCCTCAGGGATCTGTTCTAGGACCCTTACTCTTGGTGATTTTTATAAATGACCTGGATGAGGAAGTGGAGGATGGGTTATTAAGTTTGCTGATGACACAAAGGTTGGAGATGTTGTGGATAGTGTGGAGAACTGTCAGAGGTTACAGCAGGACATCGAAAGAATGCAAAACTGGGCAGAGAAGTGGCAGATGGAATTCAACCCAGGTAAGTGTGAAATGGTTCATTTTGGTAGGTCAAGTATGATGGAAGAATATGGTATTAATGGTAAGACTCTTGGCAGTGTGGAGGATCAGAGGGATCTTGGGGTCCGAGTCCATAGGACACTCAAAGCAGCTGCGCAGGTTGACTCTGTGGTTAAGAAGACGTACAGTGCATTGGCCTTCATCAATCATAGAATTGAATTTAGGAGCCGAGAGGTAGTGTTGCAGCTATATAGGACCCTGGTCAGACCCCACTTGGAGTACTGTGCTCAGTTCAAGTTTTTTTTAATAAACTCAGAGAGTGGTGAGTGTGTGGAATGGGCTGCTGGCAACAGTGGTAGAGGTGGATCCGTTTGGGTCTTTTAAGAGACTTTTGGACAGGTACATGGAGCTTAGAAAAATAGAGGCCTTATGGGTAAGCCTGGTAATTTCTAAGGCAGGGACATGTTTGACAGAACTTTGTGGGCCGAAGGTCCTGTAGTGTGCTGTAGGTTTTCTATGTTTCTATGTAACCTGTGGAGGTTGATGGGAGTAGGCAGTTTAAATGGTTTGCCATTGATTAGATGAGCCAAAGCACCTGTTTCTGTGCTGTACTTTTCTATGATACTATGACCTGATGGTATGAACATTAATTTCTACAATTTGTCTGATCCCTTTTAATTTCTCTTATCCCACCGGCCCCCATCACTTGTCTTCTCCTATCTTTCACCCTCTGTGTTTGCCTATCACCACCCTCGGTCATCTCCCTCCCTCTTTTCCACCCTTCCTCTATCCTCCCCGATCAGGTTACACTACCCCTCACCTCCCTATCATCCACACCCTCCCCCAAGCTGGGTCCAGCTGCCTATACATCTCTTTAGACTGGCTTTCTCAAGAGTCCATTTTATCATTCTAAGGGACCAATAAACTCTTCTCGGGCTTCCAGCCCGGGTCCGTGATGATGGCAGAGTTTGTCATCATAACGTTGGTTGTGATCAGCCGGGAGCCCAAGAAGAGTTTATTTGTTATCGTTCATATTCTGCATGGAGGACGGTGTTCTGCAGGGCTCCTTTCTCTGTGATTTTTACAAGTGACCTGGAAGAGGAAGTAGAAGTATGGATTAGAACATAGAATAGTACAGCACATTACAGGCCCTTTGGCCCACAATGTTGTGCCAACCCTCAAACCCTGCCTGCCATATAACCTCCACCTTCAATTCCTCCATATACCTGTCTGGTAGTGTCTTAAACTTCACTAGTGTTTCTGCCTCCACCACTGACTCAGGCAGTGCATTCCACGCACCAACCACTCTGAGTGAAAAACCTTCCTCTAATATCCCCCTTGAACTTCCATCCCCTTACCTTAAAGCCATGTCCTCTTGTACTGAGCAGTGGTGCCCTAGGGAAGAGGCGCTGGCTGTCCACTCTATCTATTCCTCTTAATACCTTGTACACCTCTATCATGTCTCCTCTCGTGCTCCTTCTCTCCAAAGAGTAAAGCCCTAGCTCCCTTAATCTCTGATCTTAATCCATACTCTCTAAACCAGGCAGCATCCTGGTAAATCTCCTCTGTACCCTTTCCAATGCTTCCACATCCTTCCTATAGTGAGGCAACCAGAACTGGACACAGTACTCCAAGTGTAGCCTAACCAGAGTTTTATAGAGCTGCATCATTACATCGTGATTCTTAAACTCTATCCCTCGACTTATGAAAGCTAACACCCCATAAGCTTTTTTAACTACCCTATCTACCTGTGAGGAAACTTTCAGGGATTTGTGGACATGTACCCCCAGATCCCTCTGCTCTTCCACACTCCCAAGTATCCTGCCATTTACTTTGTACTCTGCCTTGGAGTTTGTCCTTCCAAAGTGTACCACCTCACACTTCTCCAGGTTGAACTCCATCTGCCACTTCAGCCCACTTCTGCATCCTATTAATGTCTCTCTGCAATCTTCGACAATCCTCTACACTATCCACAACACCACCAACCTTTGTGTTGTCTGCAAACTTGCCAACCCACCCTTCTGCCCCCACATCCAGGTCATTAATAAAAATCATAAGAAGTAGAGTTCCCAGAACAGATCCTTGTGGGGCACCACTAGTCACAACCCTCCAATCTGAAGGTACTCCCTCCACCATGACCCTCTGCCTTCTGCAGGCAAGCCAATTCTGAATCCACCTGGCCAAACTTCCCTGGATCCCATGCCTTCTGACTTTCTGAATAAGCCTACCGTGTGGTACCTTGTCAAATGCCTTACTAAAGTCCATGTAGATCACATCCACCTGCACTACCCTCATCTATATGCCTGGTCACCTCCTCAAAGAACTCTATCAGGCTTGTTAGACACGATCTGCCCTTCACAAAACCATGCTGACTGTCCCTGATCAGAGCATGATTCTCTATATGTCCATAGATCCTATCTCTAAGAATCTTTTCCAACAGCTTTCCCACCACAGACATAAAGATCACTGGTCTATAGTTACATGGACTATCCCTACTACCATTTTTGATCAAGGGGACAACATTCGCCTCCCTCCAATCCTCTGGTACCATTCCCTAAGTTGCTAAGTTTGCTGATGACACAAAGGTTGGGGGTGCTGTGGATATTCTGGAAGGTTGTCAGAGGTTACATCAGGACATCGATAGGATGCAGAAATGGGCTGACAAGTGGCAGATGGAGTTCAACCCAGATAAGTGTGAAGTGGTTCATTTTGGTAGGTCCAATTTGAAGACAGAATATAATATAAATGGTAAGATTCTTGGCAGTGTGGAGGATCAGTGAGATCTTGGGGTCCTTGTCGATAGGACAATCAAAGATGTTCTGCAGATTGACATTGTTGGCATTCGTCAACTGTGGGACTGAGTTAAGGTGCCGTGACGTAATGTTACAGCGATATGAGACCTTGGTCAGACCCCACATAGAGTACTGTGTCAGACCCCACATAGAGTACCGTGTCAGACCCCACATAGAGTACCGTGTCAGACCCCACATAGAGTACTGTGTTCAGACCCCACATAGAGTACTGTGTCAGACCCCACATAGAGTACTGTGTTCAGTTCTGGCCACAGGAAGGACATGGATGCTATAGAGAAGGTGCAGAGAAGATTTGCAAAGATGTTGCCTGGATTGGAAGGCGTACCTTATGAGAATAAGTTGAATGAACTTGGCCTTTTCTCCTTGGAGCGCCGGAGGACAAGAGGTGACCTGATAGAGGTGTATAAGATGATGAGGGGCATTGATCTTGTGGATAGTCAGAGACTTTTTCCCAGGGCTGAAATGGCTAACATGAGGGGATATTGTTTTAAAGTGCTTGGATATAGGTACCAGAGATGTCAGGGGTATGTTTTTCCACACAAAGTGGTGAGTGTGTGGAATTCTAGGAAGTTTCTAGACTAGGTTACATGGTTGGCACAACATTGTAGGCCAGAGGGCCTGCAATGTGCTGTAAATTTCTATGTTCTATGTTTTATACCCTGGGAAAGCACTAGACCCTTTTTCATACTAAAGGACCGTTAAAGAGTCTGATAACAGTAGAATAGAAGCTGTCCTTGAGCCTGGTGGGACGAGTTTTCAGGCTTTTGTATCTTCTGCTCGATGGGAGGGGGGAGAAGAGGGAATGTCTGGGGCAGGTGGGGTCTTTGATCACGCTGGCTGCTTTACCACTGCAGCAGGAAATGTAGACAGAGTCCGTGGAGGGGAAGCTGATTTTCTGTGTCCACAACTCTTTCAGTCACAGTCAGACCAAGCCATGGTGTGTCCAGATAGGGTGATCTGAATTTGACTTTAACCCTTTGCATACATGAGTAAAAATCTTTACATTACATCTTCATCTAGATGTGCAATGTATAGTAATTTGTAATAAATAGTATGTATAACAGTAAATGTAATATAGAAATACAATTGTATCAGCGTGAATTAATCAGTCTGATGGCCTGGTGGAAGAAGCTGTCTCGGAACCTGTTGGTCCTGACTTTTATGTTGCGGTACTGTTTCCCAGATGATAGCAGCTGGAACAGATTGTGATTGGGGTGACTCACGTCCCCAGTGATCCTTCAGGCCCTTTTTACGCACCTGTCATTGTAAATGGTCTTGAAGTTCACATCTACAGATGTGCTAGGCTGTCCGCACCACTCTCTGCAGAGTCCTGCGATTGAGGGAAGTACAGTTCCCATACCAGGCAGTGATACAGCTAGTCAGGATGCTCTCAATTGTGCCCCTGCAAAAAGTCCTTAAGATTTGGGGCCTCTTGCTGAACTTTTTCAACCATATGAGGTGAAAGAGGCACTGTTATCTTTTTTTTCCACCAACCATGTGAGGTCCTTAAAGGTGACCTCTCAACCCCAGATCTATTGATATCTATAGGGGTAAACCTGTCTCCAATCCTCCAGTAGTCCACAACCAGCTCCTTTGTTTTTGCGACATTGAGGGAGAGGTTGTTTTCTTGACACCACTGTGTCAGGGTGATGACTTCTCTGTAGGCTGTCTCATTATTATTTGAGATTAGGCCGATCAATTTTAATTAGCAGATTGGAGCTGTTATTTGGTGAATAATTGATTGGTGACACAGTCATGGGTGTACAGAGAGTAAAGGAGAGGAGTCAGTACACAGCCCTGAGGGTCAGAGGGGTGGAGGCGAGGGAGCCCACTCTTACAACCTGCCAGCCATCTGACAGGATGTCCAGGATCCAGCTGCACAAGGCAGGTGAAGCATCCAGATACGATGCTCTCTATGGTGCTTCTGTGAACATTTGTGAGGATTCACATTCACATTTCTCATGAGGAAGTAGAGTGTTTGTGAACTTCCTTAGCTACTATGTTTGCATGGTGTCCTATAGGAGAGGACAGTGGATCATGGAGAAGGGGAACAATCTGAACCAGAGAGAGGTGATGGGCAGATCATGAAGTGGGAAAAGGAAGGAAAGGGGTGAGAGGAATGAAGAATGAAGAAAAACAAGTGGAGGGGGAGCAAAGGGAAGTCACTACCAGAGGTAAGAGACTACGCAGATGGAATATGAGGCATTGTTCCTCCAACTTCCACCTTGCCTCATGAAGACAGTAGAGGAGGTGTGGATGGATGTGTTGCTGTGGGAACGGAAGTGAAATTGAAATGGGTGGCTACCAGGAAATCCTGCCTGTCTGAGTGGATGAACCGAAGGTCCCAATGAAGTAGTTGGCTCAATCTGTGCCGGGTCTCATCGAGGTAGAGGAGAACTTGGACACGCTTGTTGGTAATGGTATTAGAATTGGTTTATTATTGACACATGTATGGAGATACAGTGGAAAACTTGTCTTGTTTACTGTTCATATAGATCAGATTGTTATGCTGAGGTAGAACAAGGGAAAACAACAACAGAATACAAAATAGTGTCACAGTTACAGGGAGTGCAGAGTAGGTAAACAATAAGATGCAAGTTGATTGTGAGGCCAACAGTCCATCTTATCATACAAGAGGTCCATTCAGGAGTTTGATAACAGAAGCGGTCCTAAAGCCTGGTGGGATGTGGTTTCAGGGTTCTGGCAACTGGGAGAAGGAGGAGAGAGAATGCCCGGGCTGGGTGGGTCTTTGGCTATGCTGGCTGAAATCAAAGCCGTGATGCATCAGGATAGGGTGCTCTCAATGGTACACTGATAAAAATTGGCAAGGATAGGAATGGGGAAAAATTGAAATAAATGGCCCCCCAAAGAAGCCCCACCCCCAGACCTCACCTGCTTTAGGGTAGGTGGCGATGAGGATATCGTCAGGCTTGGCCTGGACCATTTGGATTTCATTCCAGTTGCACAGAATCCAGCTTGGCAGGGGTAGCCCCTCCACCAACTCCAGGCCAGGCTTACTCAAGCCCGAATTCTCAGAATCTTCCGGAGCCTGCATCCTGGAACAGAGCAAGTTCATCATCAAATGTCATTGTAAGGGAGGCTCAGGATCCTGGAGCCCCACACTAAACATCTGAGGAATAGCTCATTTCCCTCCCTCCGCCTGGACAGACCCAAATAATCCAGGAGACCATTAGCACCATCTCGCTTTTCCTCTGTTTTTTGCACTGGAGATATCAGAGGTCCGTTCTGATTACCTCACTAAAGGAAGCACGTCAAAGTTTTAGAGAGGGTGCAGAGATTTTCCAGGATGCTGCCTGCATTAGAGAACACGTCTCATGAGGATGGGATTCTCTTTGGACTGAAGAACGATGAGAGGTGACTTGATAGAGGAGTATAAGGTGATAAGAGGCCTAGCTAGAGTGAATAGTCAGATTTTTTTCCCAGGGCAGAAATGGCCAATACCAGAGAGCATGTGTTTCAGGTGACTGGAGGAAGGTAGAGGGAGCATATCACAGATAGGGTTTTTCCACAGAGGGGGTGGGTGTGTGGAACACACTGCCAGGGGTGATGGTAGAGGCAGATACATTAGGGGCATTTAAGAAACTCTTAGATAGGTATGTGAAATGAAACAAAAATGGATGAAATGTGGGACGGAAAGGTGAGATTGATCTGAGAGTAGATCAAAGGGTCATCCCAACATGGTGGCCAAAGGGCCTGTAACGTTCTGTACTGTTCTTCATTCCACAGCACAGAAACAGGCCCTTTGGCCCATCCAGTCTGTGCCAACCTGGTCTTCTGGCCAGTTCCACTACCTGCACCAATCATCTTTTATCCCAAATTCATGACCTTGAACCGTACTCTCACCCAGCCTGGATGGAAGACAGCATTCACACCATATGTACCACTTATAATTTTATGTACATCTATAAGATCTCCCCTCATTCTCCTGCACCTAACCTACACAGCCGTTCCTTATAACTTAGGTTTTAAAGTGCCAGCAGCATTCTCATAAAATTTCTCTGCACTTTTTCAGGCAATGAAAATCTTGCTTGTAGCAACATCACAAACACATTTGGACTGGATTTATTGATCACACGCAGACTAAGGCACACAGTCGGTGAGTGCATCAGAGAAGCAACATTCTTAGCTAAAACTTCAATTCAACACAAATTGTACACAATTTTTACAACAATGACACAGAACATCAAATGCAGTCATCAGAGTGGTCACAGTGTTTCTGTATTGAGGGAGTGATTAGGGTTGTGACAGTTGGTTCAGAGGTCACAGTGTTTCTGTACTGAGACGGTGATTAGGGGTGTGACGGTCAGTTCACAATCTGAATGGTTGAAGGGAAGTAGCTGTCCCTGAACCTGTTTGTCAAGACTTGGGGCTCATCTGGTTTACAAGGCATCAAAGCAATAGCCTTTCATTTTATTGAGATAAACACGCGGTGAGCTCTTCCGCCCTTCAACCGAATCCACCCAGCAACTCCTGAGCCCTGAAGGGGACAGCATTTTCAGACCGATTGCTTCTGGGTGTAAAGTTTGTCCATGTCCTGGACATGACTTCACTTAACCCTTGCCTAATCACAGGACAATTTACAATGATCAAATAACCGACCAAGCTGAATGTCTTTGAACTGTGGAAGAAAACTTGAGTACCTGGAGGAACCCAAACAGTCTGAGGTTCAAAGTTTCATTTATTATCATATGTAACACTCACCTAACAGGCTGGTATATGTCACACACCACCCCCACCTCCCGTACGCGCAGGTGCTGTGGGAATCAAGTTTATGCCTCGCGCATGCACACAGTATCAAATTCACACCAGATACCGTTATGAAATACACTTTAAAGATTTTACTAAAACTACAAGAGTACTAGGCAATACAATATATATGAAAAAAAGAAAAAGCAAAAGGCGCCAACTTATCAAAGTTCAGTCAGTTTAGTGCACATCGTTGGAGCTCAACCATCAAACCATTCGACCCCTCGTCACTTTCCTCCGACCTCCACGTCTTCGCACCTGGGACCACCCCCGGTGGACGACCGAGCAGTGCAGCGCACGTCCACCTTCCTCGGCGTCTCCTTCCCGCCTCCCCTGAAAACCCGCAAAAACCCCCAAGCTCCCAGCCCCACAAGACAAAATAACATTCCCCATTGGTTAACAAATGAATACAATCCCCATATCAGCAAGTCTAAAAGTTGTGCCGAACATGTCCCTACCTTAGAAATTACTCGGCTTACATATAGCCCTCTATTTTTCTAAGTTCCATGTACCTATCCAAAAGTCTCTTAAAAGACCAACATGTAGAGGAACCAACTAGAGAGCAGGCCATTCTAGATTGGGTATTGAGCAATGAGGAAGGGTTAGTTAGCAATCTTGTCGTGCGAGGCCCATTGGGTAAGAGTGACCATAATATGGTGGAATTCTTCATTAAGATGGAGAGTGACATAGTTAATTCAGAAACAAAGGTTCTGAACTTAAAGAAGGGTAACTTTGAAGGTACGAGATGTGAATTAGCTAAGATAGACTGGCAAATGATACTTAAAGGGTTGATGGTGGATATGCAATGGCAAGCATTTAAAGATCGCATGGATGAACTACAACAATTGTTCATCCCAGTTTGGCAAAAGAATAAACCAGGGAAGGTAGTGCACCCATGGCTGACAAGGGAAATTAGGGATAGCATCAAGTCCAAAGAAGAAACATATAAATTAGCAAAAAAAAGCGGCACACCTGAGGACTGGGAGAAATTCAGAGATCAGCAGAGGAGGACAAAGGGCTTAATTAGGAAAGGGAAAAAAGATTATGAGAGAAAGCTGGCAGGGAACATAAAAACTGACTGTAAAAGCTTTTATAGATACGTGAAAAGAAAAAGATTGGTCAAGACAAATGTAGGTCCTTTACAGTCAGAAACAGGTGAATTGATCATAGGGAACAAAGACATGGCAGACCAATTGAATAACTACTTTGGTTCTGTCTTCACTAAGGAGGACATAAATAATCTTCCGGAAATAGTAAGGGACAAAGGGTCCAGTGAGATGGAGGAACTGAGGGAAATACATGTTAGTAGGGAAGTGGTGTAAGGTAAATTGAAGGGATTAAAGGCAGATAAATCCCCAGGGCCAGATGGTCTGCATCCCAGAGTGCTTAAGGAAGTAGCCCAAGAAATAGTGGATGCATTAGTAATAATTTTTCAAAACTCCTTAGATTCTGGATTAGTTCCTGAGGATTGGAGGGTGGCTAATGTAACCCCACTTTTTAAAAAAAGGAGGGAGAGAGAAACCAGGGAATTATAGACCGGTTAGTCTGACATCGGTGGTGGGGAAAATGCTCGAGTCGGTTATCAAAGATGTGATAACAGCACATTTGGAAAGAGGTGAAATCATCGGACAAAGACAGCATGGATTTGTGAAAGGAAAATCATGTCTGACGAATCTTATAGAATTTTTTGAAGATGTAACTAGTAGAGTGGATGGGGAGAACCAGTGGATGTGGTATATTTAGATTTTCAAAAGGCTTTTGACAAGGTCCCACACAGGAGATTAGTGTGCAAACTTAAAGCACACGGTATTGGGGGTATGGTATTGATGTGGATAGAGAATTGGTTGGCAGACAGGAAGCAAAGAGTGGGAGTAAACGGGACCTTTTCAGAATGGCAGGCAGTGACTAGTGGGGTACCGCAAGGCTCAGTGCTGGGAACCCAGTTGTTTACAATATATATTAATGATTTAGACGAGGGAATTAAATGCAGCACCTCCAAGTTTGCGGATGACACGAAGCTAGGCAGCAGTGTTAGCTGTGAGGACGATGCTAAGGGGATGCAGGGTGACTTGGATAGGTTAGGTGAGTGGGCAAATTCATGGCAGATGCAATTTAATGTGGATAAATGTGAGGTTATCCACTGTGGTTGTAAGAACAGGAAAACAGATTTTTATCTGAACGGTGGCCGATTAGGAAAAGGGGAGATGCAACGAGACCTGGGTGTCATTGTACACCAGTCATTGAAGGTGAGCATGCAGGTACAGCAGGCAGTGAAAAAGGCAAATGGTATGTTGGCATTCATAGCAAAAGGATTTGAGTACAGAAGCAGGGAGGTTCTACTGCAGTTGTACAAGGCCTTGGTGAGACCTAGAATATTGTGTGTAGTTTTGGTCCCCTAATATGAGGAAAGATATTCTTGCCATAGAGGGAGTACAGAGAAGGTTCACCAGATTGATTCCTGTGATGGCAGGACTTTCATATGAAGAAAGACTGGATCGACTAGGCTTATACTTACTGGAATTTAGAAAATTGAGGGGGGATCTTACTGAAACGTACAAAATTCTAAAGGGATTGGACAGGCTAGATGCAGGAAGATTGTTTCCGATGTTGGGGAAGTCCAGAACGAGGAGTCACAGTTTAAGGATAAAGGGGAAGCCTTTTAGGACCGAGATGAGGAAAAACTTCTTCACACAGAGAGTGGTGAATCTGTGGAATTCTCTGCCACAGGAAACAGTTGAGGCCGGTTCATTGGCTATATTTAAGAGGAAGTTAGATATGGCCCTTGTGGCTAAAGGGATCGGGGGTTTGGAGAGAAAGCAGGTACAGGGTTCTGAGTTGGATGATCAGCCATGATCATACTGAATGGCGGTGCAGGCTCGAAGGGCTAAATGGCCTACTCCTGCACTTATTTTCTATGTTTCTATAACCCTATAGTATCTGCCTCCACCACCGTTGCCGGCAGCCCATTCCACGCACTCACCACTCTGCATAAAAAAAATTACCCCCGACATTTCCTCTGTACCTACTCCCCAGCACCTTAAACCTGTGTCCTCGTGGCAACTATTTCAGCCCTGGGAAAAAGCCTCTGACTATCCACACAATCAATGCCTCTTATCATCTTATACACCTCTATCAGCTCACCTCTCATCCTCCATCCTCCAAGGAGAAAAGGCTGAGTTCACTCAACCTATTCTCTTAAGACATGCTCCCCAGTTAAGGCAACATCCTTGCAAATCTCCTCTGCACCCTTTCTATGGCTTCCACATCCTTCCTGTAGTGAGGTGACCAGAACTGAGCACAGTACTCCAACTGGAGTCGGACCAGGGTCCTACATAGCTGCAACATTACCTCTCGGCTCCTAAATTCATTTCCATGATTGATGAAGGCCAATACACCGTAAGCCTTCTTAACCACAGAGTCAACCTGCACAGCAGCTTTGAGCGTCCTACGGATCAGACCCCAAGATCCCTCTGATCCTCCACATTGCCAAGAGTCTTACCATTAATACTATATGTTGCCATCATATTTGACCTACAAAAATAAACCACTTCACACTTATCTAGGTTGAATTCCATCTGCCACTTATCAGCCCAGTTTTGCATCCTATCAATGTCCCGCTGTAAACTCTGACAGCCCTCCACACTATCCACAACACCTCCAACCTTTGTGTCATCAGCAAACTTACTAACCCATCCTCCACTTCCTCATCCAGGTCATTTATAAAAATCACCAAGAGCAAGGGTCCCAGAACAGATCCCTGAGGCACCCCACTGGTCACCGAACTCCTAGCAGAATATTAACTGTCTACAACCACTCTTTGCCTTCTGTGGGCAAGCCAGTTCTGGATCCTCAAAGCAATGTCCCCTTGGATCCCATGCCTCCTTACTTTCTCAATAAGCCTTGCATGGGGTACCTTATCAAATGCCTTGCCGAAATCCATATACACTACATCTACTACTCTTCCTTCATCAATGTGTTTAGTCACATCCTCAAAAAATTCAATCAGGCTCGTAAAGCATGACCTGCCTTTGACAAAGCTATGCTGACTATTCCTAATCATATTATACCTCTCCAAATGTTC
Organism: Hemitrygon akajei; assembly: GCF_048418815.1. Taxonomy (NCBI): domain Eukaryota; kingdom Metazoa; phylum Chordata; class Chondrichthyes; order Myliobatiformes; family Dasyatidae; genus Hemitrygon; species Hemitrygon akajei. Next base: position 1,322,457 of record NC_133154.1, read on the forward strand.
ATAAATCCTGCCTCTCAGGATCTTCTCCATCAACTTACCAACCACTGAGGTAAGACTCTCTGCTCTATAATTTCCTGAGATATCTCTACTCCCTTTCTTGAACAAAGGAACAATATCCGCAACTCTTCAATCCTCCGGATCCTCTCCTGTCCCCACTGATGATGCAAAGATCATCGCCAGAGGCTCAGCAATCTCCTCCCTCATCTCCCACAGTAGCTGGGATACATCTCATCCGGGCCTGGTGACTTATCCAACTTGATGCTTTCCAAAAGTTCCAGCACATCCTCTTTCTTAATATCTACATGCTCAAGCTTTTCAGTCTGCTGCAAGTCATCACTCCAATCACCAAGATCCTTTTCCATAGTGACCACTGAAGTATTCATTAAGTACCTCTGCTATTTCCTCTGGTTCCATGCACACTTTACCACTGTCACACTTGATAGGTCGTATTCTTTCATGTCTTATCCTCTTGCTCTTCACATACTGGTAGAATGCCTTGGGGTTTTCCTTAATCCTGCCCACCAAGGCCTTCTCATGGCCCCTTCTGGCTCTCCTAATTTCCTTCTTAAGCTCCTTCCTATTAGCCTTATAATCTTCTAGATCTCTGACTTTACCTAGCTCCCTGACCTTTTGTAAGCTTTTCTTTTCTTCTCGATTAGATTTATTACAGCCTTTGTACACCACAGTTCCTTTACCCTACCATAACTTCCTTGCCTCATTGGAAAGTACTTATGCAGAACTCCACACAAATATCCCCTGAACATATGCCACATTTCTTCTGTACTTTTCCGAGAACATCTGTTTCTAATTTAAGCCTCCGATTTCCTGCCTGATAGCGTCATAATTCCCCTTACTCCAATTAAATGCTTTTCTAACTTGTCTGTTCCTATCTTTCTGCAATGCTATTGTAAAGGAGATAGAATTATGATCACTATCTCCATAATGCTCTCCCACTGAGAGACCTGACACCTGACCAGGTTCATTTCCCAATACCAGATCAAGTACAGCCTCTCCTCTTATAGGCTTATCTACATATTGTGTCAAGAAACCTTCCTGAATACTCCTAACAAACTCCACCCTATCTAAACCCCTCGCTCTAGGAAGATGCCAATCGATATTTGGGAAATTAAGATCTCCCATCATTACAAGTTTGTTATTACAACTTTCCAGGATCTGTTTCCCTTTGTGCTCCTTGATATCCCTGTTACTATTAGGCATCCTATAAAAAAAACATCCAGTAGAGTTATTAACCCCTTCCTGTTCCTGTTCCTCTTCCTGACATCGGGAAGAACAAGAGGAAGGACATTCTGCAGCGGGACTTCAGAGAACTCAGAAGAAGGCTGAAAAGCAGGACTTCCAGGGTGGTTATCTCTGGTTTGCTTCCAGTTCCTCGTGCTGGAGAGGGCAGGAACACAGAGATAATGGATCTGAATGTGCGGCTGAGGAACTGGTGCAGAAAGCAAGGATTTACATTCTTGGACCACTGGGATCTGTTTTGGGGTAGGGATGAATTGTACAAAAGGGACGGGTTGCACCTTAATAGGCGGGGGACCAGCATTCTGGCAGACAGGTTTGCCACTGCAACACGGATGTGTTTAAACTAAGTAGTGGGGCGGGGGAGGAGATGAACTGGAAATATAAGGATGGAGTTAAAGGGAAAGGGAAAATAAGAAAAGTTAAAAAGGACAACAGGATCAATGGAGTAGAAAGCTCAAGAAGAGATCATACAGTATGGCCAAGTGAAATAGGAATTGATATGAAAGGAGAGGGGAGTACCGAATTAAAAGTATTGTATACTTTAAAAAAAAAAAAATATATATATATATATATATATTGTGGGAATATATATATATATGTTGTGGGAATAATTGAGACATGGCTTCAAGCGGACAGGGCCTGGGAAATGAATATTAAAGGATATAGGAAAGATATCAATAAATTAGAGAGAGTGCAGAGACGATTTACTAGGATGTTACCAGGGTTTCAGCACTTAAGTTACAGAGAAAGGTTGAACAAGTTAGGTCTCTATTCATTGGAGCGTAGAAGGTTGAGGGGGGATTTGATCGAGGTATTTAAAATGTTGAGAGGGATAGATAGAGTTGACGTGAATAGGCTGTTTCCATTGAGAGTAGGGGAGATTCAAACGAGAGGACATGATTTGAGAGTTAGGGGGCAAAAGTTTAAGGGAAACACGAGGGGGTATTTCTTTACTCAGAGAGTGATAGCTGTGTGGAATGAGCTTCCTGTAGAAGTAGTAGAGGCCAGTTCAGTTGTGTCATTTAAGGTAAAATTGGATAGATATATGGATAGGAAAGGAGTGGAGGGTTATGGGCTGAGTGCGGGTAGGTGGGACTAGGTGAGATTAAGAGTTCGGCACGGACTAGGAGGGCCGGAATGGCCTGTTTCCGTGCTGTGATTGTTATATATGATATACATCTTATCGAAAGGGCAGACTGACTGGCAGAGGGGGTGGGGTGGCTCTGTTGGTGAGAAATGATATTCAGTCCCTTGCGAGGGGGGACATAGAATCAGGAGATGTAGAGTCAGTATGGATAGAACTGAGAAATTCTAAGGGTAGAAAGACCCTAATGGGAGTTATCTACAGGCCCCCAAACAGCAGTCTGGATGTAGGATGTAAGTTGAATGAAGAGTTAAAATTGGCATGTCGCAAAGGTAATGATACAGTTGTCATGGGGGATTTCAACATGCAGGTAGACTGGGAGAATCAGAATGGTACTGGACCCCAAGAAAGGGAGTTAGTGGAGTGCCTCTGAGATGGATTCTTAGAACAGCTTGTACTGGAGCCTACCAGGGAGAAGGCAATTCTAGATTTAGTGTTGTGCAATTAATCGGATTTGATCAGGGACCTGGAGGTAAAGGAACCATTAGGAGGTAGTGACCATAATATGATATGTTTTAACCTACAATTTGAGAAGGAGAAGGGAAAATCGGATGTGTCAGTATTACAGTTGAACAAAGGGAACTATGGAGCTATGAGGGAGGAGCTGGCCAAAGTTCAATGGAACAATACCTTAGCAGGGGAGACAGTGGAACAAAAATGGCAGGTATTTCTGGGAATAATGCAGAAGGTACAGGATTGGTTCATTCCAAAGAAGAAGAAAGATCCTAAGAGGAGTAAGGGGTGGCCGTGGTTGACGAGGGAAGTAAAAAAAAAGGGCAGTACAAAAATAAAAGAGAAGAAGTATAACATAGCAAAGATGAGCAAGAAACCAGAGGACTGGGAAGCTTTTAAAGAGCAACAGAAGATAACAAAAAAGGCAATACGCCAAGAAAAAATGAGGTACGAAGGTAAACTAGCCAAGAATATAAAGGAGAATAGTAAAAGCTTCTTTAGGTATGTGAATAGCAAAAAAATAGTTAAGACCAAAATTGGGCCATTGAAGACAGAAACGGGTGAATTTATTATGGAGAACAAGGAAATGGCAGATGAGTTGAACAGGTACTTTGGATCTGTCTTCACTAGGGAAGACACAAACAATCTCCCAGATGTAATAGTGGCCAAAGGAACGAGGGTAAAGGATGAATTGAAGGAAATTTATATTAGGCAAGAAACGGTGTTGAGTTCAGACTGTTGAGTCTGAAGGCTGATAAGTCCCCAGGACCTGATTGTCTGCATCCCAGGGTACTTAAAGAGGTGGCTCTAGAAATTGTGGATGCATTGGTAATCATTTTCCAATGTTCTATAGATTCAGGAACAGTTCCTGCTGATTGGAGGGTGGCTAATGTTGTCCCACTTTTCAAGAAAGGAGGGAGAGAGAAAACAGGGAATTATAGACCGGTTAGCCTGATGTCAGTGGTGGGAAAGATGCTGGAGTCAATTATAAAAGAGGAAATTATGACACATTTGGATAGCAGTAGAAGGATCAGTCCGAGTCAGCATGGATTTATGAAGGGAAAATCATGCTTGACTAATCTTCTAGAATTTTTTGAGGATGTAACTATGAAAATGGACAAGGGAGAGCCAGTGGATGTAGTGTACTTGGACTTCCAGAAAGCTTTTGATAAAGTCCCACGTAGGAGATTAGTGGGCAAAATTAGGGCACATGGTATTGGGGGCAGAGTACTGAGATGGATTGAAAATTGGCTGGCTGATAGGAAAGAAAGAGTAGTGATTAACGGGTCCCTTTCGGAATGGCAGGCTGTGACCAGTGGGGTACCGCAAGGTTCGGTGCTGGGACCGCAGCTGTTTACAATATACATTAATAATTTAGATGAAGGGATTAAAAGTAACATTAGCAAATTTGCTGATGACACAAAGCTGGGTGGCAGTGTGAGATGTCAGGAAGATGTTATGAGAATGCAGGGTGACTTGGACAGGTTGGGTGAGTGGGCAAATGTATGGCAGATACAGTTTAATGTGGATAAATGTGAGGTTATCCACTTTGGTGGCAAGAACAGGAAGGCAGATTACTATCTAAATGGAGTCAAGTTAGGAAAAGGGGAAGTACAATGAGATCTAGGTGTTCTTGTACATCAGTCAATGAAAGCAAGCATGCAGGTACAGCAGGCAGTGAAGAAAGCTAATGGAATGCTGGCTTTTACAACAAGAGGAATTGAGTATAGGAGTAAAGAGGTCCTTCTGCAGCTGTCCAGGGCCCTGGTGAGACCCCTCCTGGAGTATTGTGTGCAGTTTTGGTCTCCAAATTTGAGGAAGGACATTCTTGCTATTGAGGGAGTGCAGCGTAGGTTCACAAGGTTAATTCCCGGAATGGCGGGACTGTCATATGTTGAAAGATTGGAGCGACTGGGCTTGTATACACTGGAATCTAGAAGGATGAGAGGGAATCTGATTGAAACATATAAGATTATTAAGGGATTGGACACACTGGAGGCAGGAAGCATGTTCCTGCTGATGGGTGAGTCCAGAACTGGAGGCCACAGTTTAAGAATAAGGGGTAGGCCATTTAGAACAGAGATGTGGAAAAGCTTTTTCACCCAGAGAGTGGTGGATATGTGGAATGCTCTGCCCCAGAAGGCAGTGGAGGCCAAGTCTCTGGATGCATTCGAAAGAGTTAGATAGAGCTCTTATAGATAGCGGGGTCAAGGGATATGGGGAGAGGGCAGGAATGGGGTACTGATTGTGTATGATCAGCCATGATCACAGTGAATGACGGTGCAGGCTAGAAGGGCTGAATGGCCTACTCCTGCACCTACTGTCTATTGTCTATTGTCTAACCTCCACCCACAGAGACTCCGTAGACAATCCCTCCATGAAGTCAACCTTTTCTGCAGCCGTGACACTATCTCTGATCAACAGTGCCACGCCCCCCACCTCTTTCACCTCCCTCCCTGTCCTTTCTGAAACATCTAAAACCTGGCACTTGAAGTAACAATTCCTGCCCCTGAGCCACCCAAGTCTCTGTATTGGCCACCACATCACATCTCCAAGTACTGATCCACGCTCTAAGCTCATCCACTTTGTTCACAACACTCCTTGCGTTAAAATAGAGACATTTCGAGCCTTCAGTCTGAGCGCGTCCCTTCTCTATCGCCTGCCTAGCCTCCCTCTCACACTGTCTATAAGCTTTCTCTATTTGTGAGCTAACCTCCTCTTCCCCAGTCTCTTCAGTTCAGTTCCCACCCCCCAACGATTCTAGTTTAAACTCTCCCCAGTAGCCTTAGCAAACCTCCCCGCCAGGATATTGGTCAGAATTTCAGAATATCAAAGTTACAACTCTGAAATTCTTCTTCTGCACGCATCCATGAAATGAAGAAAAAAAATTTAAAAAGGCAGTACGATCCTCAACCCCGAATCCTTCTCTCCACGATGTGGTGAACTACATATACCTGTCTGGACATGTCCCCTGCTGACTGCTCCTGTGGCTCCTCCCACGGACCACGGTATAAAGGGGATTGAGGCCTGAGCGCGGCCTCTCTGTCTCCAGGATGTAGTAAAATCCGATATCTCGCCTTTACCTCTCAGAGAGAGTTATTGATGGTGCATCACACGAAAAAGCAAACAAAACGCTACAGGAAATCAAATCACAAACTAAAGAGAATTCGCAGATGCTGGAAATCCAAGCAACACCTGCCGTGCAAAACGTCGACTGTGCTTCTTTCCCCGTAGATGTCTGGCCTGTTGAGTTCCTCCAGCATTTTGTGTGTGTTCTTTAAATGGTACAGGGACAATCCCCAAATCCCCCTTCCTCGCACAATAAAAACTGATCAGAAATGGAACAGGCACATCAACCCCCCCGCCCCCCCATCCCCACCCTTCGCAAAAAAACGAGAATCATCGTAGGGAGAAGATACAAGCTCCTTACAGACAGCGGTGGCAATACTCCCTGAGCCCTCGCTGCTACAGACTCTGTCCAGGAATACTGTACATGCCAGCGCAGGTTATACCGTTTGAACAAGGTATAATTAGTGAACAAACTCGCAGATCAAAGTTGGGGGGAACTTGTGGTGGGGGTGGTTAGGTAGGAATCTGGGAACTGATAGAAGCAAGGCAAGGATGAGAATTGATTATGGGATCAGTCGTAGAGGAATGGGAGAGAGTGAAGGGGAGGTTGGGGTGGGAGGGAGGAGTCTGGAAAAGAACGTAGGTCACAAATCCTGGTGTGTGTGTGTGTGTGTGTGTGAGTGTGTGAGAGTGAGAAATTGTGTGTGTGAGGGAGGGGAGAAAGGATGCGTGCGTGTTGGTGAGGGTGCGAAAGAGGTCCTGCTGGGAGGGGGGGGGGGAGGGAAATTGAGAGAGAGAGAGGGAGAGCCAATAGAGATTAAGGGTGTGCGTGCGAGTGTGAGAGAGAGTGGAAAAGAGATCTACTGACAGGAGGGAGAAGGTGCGAGAGAGGGCAAGAACAAGAGATCAGTGACAGGAGGAGGGAGAGTGGCAGTGAAGGTGACAGAGGGGAGGGGGGCGACGAGAGTTAGGGGCACCCGCTGCAGACAACAGAGTCCCTAAGTGTCCCAGAGTGTCCAGGGAGTTTTGATCTCGATGCTGGGATGGAGTGAGTTACGGGGTAGGGCAGTGGGGGGGATGTGGGGAAGTGGTCAGGGAAGCGACTGGAACGTGTCACAAACAAGGCGAGACGAAGTGTGTGTGAGGGGGGGAGAGGAAAGGGAGAGGGTGGGAATGGGGAGAGAGGAAAGTGTGGTGGAAGTGATGAGAGGAGAGAATGAAAGGGAAGGAGGCAAGAGTGGAACGGGAGAGTTAGGGGTGAGAACTTACGGAGAAACTTAACAGAAGTCTGTCGATCCTCTCTCTCCTATGAACTCGGCAAATTTTGGTTTGCATCCAGCAGTTTCACAATCCACATCTCACGTGACTGTTTCCAGGGAAATCAGAGTCCAGCTCTCTGCTGTGGCCGGGAGGGAGGGAGGGAGAGAGAGAGGGAGGGAGGAAACTAGGGGAAGGAGGGTGAGGATTGTCCGAGGCTCCTCGACACAGCGTTCTTCTGTTTGTCTGTCCATTATTGCCCCAGCCCTCTACTCACCACCACCCTGTCCTCCTCCTGTTTCTCTCCCCCTCCCAACCTCTTTCTCTTCTCCTCACCCTCTCCCCTCAACTCACTTCCTTCTATCCCCTCCAATACCCTTCTCTCCTCTACCCCATCCCCTCCACTCCTTCCTCTCTCTCACTCCTTCCTCAATTCCTCTCCTCTCCAAAACTACCGTCCCTCCTCTTCTCTCTCCCTCCTCCACTCCCTTCTCCCTCCTAAACTCTCTTCCACATCCACCCTCTCCATCACCCTCCACCCTCATTTCCTTTTCTCATGCACCTCCACCTACCTCCCCTCTCTTTTTTCCTCTCCATCTCCTCTTCCCCTTCCCCTATTTTTATTCCCCATCTTCATCCCTCCTCCTTTCCCCCTCTCTCCCTCCCACTTCCTCCCACTCTCTTGTCCCTCCCCACTAACCGCCTCACCCTCTGCCAGTAGATCCCACACACCCTTAGTTTGAAACAACCACACCCCCCTTAATCTTTGAAGCAAGCTTGAGACTCTTGCACTGTTGGAAACATCCCCACCTCCCCCTCAGGATCTGCTGTCAGTATCATCCCTCGTTCCCCTGAAACCCAACTACTGCACCTGCTGGTGCTGAGATGCCCCAGGAAGCAGAGCCCCGTCGCTCTCCGCTGGATTGCTTCCAGTGTCACTCAGTCCTCTGCTCCAGTGGTTTATGATTCTCACATGTACCAGGAAACAGTGAAAAGCTTGTCTTGCAAACTGTTCATGCAGATCAGGTCGTTACACAATGCACTGAGCTAAAACAGTAACAGAATAAAGTGTCACAGTTACAGAGAGGGCAGTGCAGGCAGACAATAAGGTGCAAGATCATAATTAGGTAGATTGTGGGGCCGAGTCCCGTCTCATTGTACAAGAGATCCATTCAATAATTTGCTCACAGTGGGTTAGAAGCTGACCTCGAGCCTGGTGAGACAAGGTTTCTGGTTTTGCATCTTCTGTCTGATGGGAGAGGGGAGACGAGAGATCGTCAGGGGCCGTTGATTATTCTGTCTACTTTACTGAGGCAGTGAGAAGCGTTCAAGAAGACACTGTCCAGGACCCTGGGCGTAAACTCCAAACCCCTTCCTGATAAATACCCATCACCCTTCCTCCTTCCCTTTCTCCTATGGTCTACTCTCCTCTCCTATCAGACTCATTTTTCTTCAGCCCTTTATCGCTTCCACCTATCACCCCTCAGCTTCTTATTTCATCCCTATCTTTACACACACACCTTTCCCCTCACCTATCACCTGCTGGCTTGTCCTCCTTTCCCTCTCTCACCATCTTATTCTGGCTTCTCCCCCCTTCCTTTCCAGTCCTGATGAAGGTCTTGGTCTGAAATACCCTTTCTGCAGAAGTTCCCTGATCTGCTAAGTCCTTCTGGTGTTTTGTTTGTGAAAGTTACTATGTAAACTGATCCTTGGATCAGCCTGTTAATGCTCTATAATTTTTGATCGCTCTGAACTTCACCCTCATTGTCTCAAATAATAATCTGCCTAACTGCATGCACGCTAATTTTAAATGCCCCATTCCCAGTCTGCAAAGTTTCTTGCTACATTTATCATGGCCTTTCAGTACAGAAACAGGTCTTTTAGCCCAAACAAGAGAACATTTACTGGTATTTGAAATCCAAGCAACACACACAAAATGATGGAGGAACTCAGCAGGCCAGGCAGCGTCTGTGGAAAAGAGTGCAGTTGATGTTTCCAGCAGAGATTCTTCTTCAGGACTGGAGAAAAAAGTTTAGGAGTAGATTTAAAAAGTGGAAGTGGGAGGGGAGAGAGAAACACAAGGTGATGGGTGAAGTTGGGAGGCAGGGTGAAGTAAAGAGCTGGGAAGTTGATTGGTGAAAGAGACACAGGGCTGGAGAAAGGGGAGTCTGATAGGAGAGGACAGAAGGCCATGGAAGGAAGAATAGGGGGGAGGAGGACCAGAGGGAGGCAATGGGGAGAGAAGGAGTTAAGGTGAGAGAGGGAAAAGGGGATGGGGACTGGTGAAGGAGGTGGAGGGGACATTACCGGAAGTTTGAGAATTTGATGTGTCCATGCCCTTCAGCCCATCTAGTTTCAGCCACATTGACCTGCAGCCAGATCAGTTCTCCATTCCCCTCCCTGCCATGTACCTATCCAAATTTCTCTTGGATGTTACAAATGAGCTCAAATCCACTACTTCCCCTGGCAGTTCATTCTGCACTGTCTGAGTAAACAAATACTCTCTCTGATTTACCTTTCACCCTAAATCTGTGACCCCTAGTTCTAGTCTCACCTACCCTGAGGGAGAAAGCCTGCATGCGTTCACCCTATCTATGCCCCTCATACTCTGTACCTCAATAAGGTCTCCCCTCATTCTCCTACACTTCAAGGAATCAAGTCCTAATTTACTCAGCTTTCCCCTGTCATACAGGCCCTCAGGTCCTGGCAAAGTCCTTGTAATTATTCTTTGCGCTCTTTCCTGTAGAACTGCACGCAATACTCCAAATTTGGCCTCACCAGCTTCAACATAACATCCAAACTCCTGTACTCAATACTTTGATTTATGAAGGCCAATGTGCCAAAAGCTTTTTACAACCCTATCTACTGGTGATGCCACCTTCAAGGAATTATGAAACTTTGTTCCCAGATCCCTTTGTTTTAGCACACTTCTCAGTGCCCTACCACTCTCCATGTAAGTCCTACCCTGATTAGTCCTACCAAAGTGCAACACCTCACATGTGTCTGCATTAAATTCTATCTGATGTTTATCTTTGAAAAGCGTTTGGTCCTTTTCTGTAGAATTGGAGTGCAGACACCATGGTGAAGAAAGCCCACCAAGAAGCAAAACAAACAGCATATCCCTGTCGATTCTCACCGATTTTTATCAACCGCACCACACAAAGCATCCCATGCAAACACAGGCTACTGCTCTGCCTGTGACCGTAAGACACTACAGAGAGTTGTGGACACAGCTCAGCACGTCGCAGAAACCAGCCTCCCCTCCATGGACTGTCTACACTTCCTGCTACCTCGGTAAAGCAGCCAGCGAGATCAAAGAACCCCTACCCACCCACATTCTCTCTTCTCCCCCCAACCACCTTCCATCAGGCAGAAGATACAAAAGCCTGAAGGCACGTCCCACCAGACTCAAGGACAGCTTCTACCCCGCCATTATATAAACTATTGAACTGTCCCCTTGCACAATAATATCGACTCCTGACTTCACAATCTACCTCATCATGACATTTCACCTTATTGTCTGCCCTCTCATCAGTCGGAGTCAGCATGGATTTATGAAGGGAAAATCAGGCTTGACTAACCTTCTGGAGTTTTTTGAGGATGTAACTAAGAAAATGGACAAGGGCGAGCCAGTGGATGTAGTGTACCTGGATTTCCAGAAAGCTTTTGATAAAGTCCCACATAGGAGATTAGTGGGCAAAATTAGGGCACATGGTATTGGGGGCAGAGTACTGAGATGGATTGAAAATTGGCTGGCTGACAGGAAAGAAAGAGTAGTGATTAACGGGTCCCTTTCGGAATGGCAGGCTGTGACCAGTGGGGTACCGCAAGGTTCGGTGCTGGGACCGCAGCTGTTTACAATATACATTAATAATTTAGATGAAGGGATTAAAAGTAACATTAGCAAATTTGCCAATGACACAAAGCTGGGTGGCAGTGTGAGATGTCAGGAGGATGTTATGAGAATGCAGGGTGACTTGGACAGGTTGGGTGAGTGGGCAAATGTATGGCAGATGCAGTTTAATGTAGATAAATGTGAGGTTATCCACTTTGGTGGCAAGAACAGGAAGGCAGATTACTATCTAAATGGAGTCAAGTTAGGAAAAGGGGAAGTACAATGAGATCTAGGTGTTCTTGTACATCAGTCAATGAAAGCAAGCATGCAGGTACAGCAGGCAGTGAAGAAAGCTAATGGCATGCTGGCTTTTATAACAAGAGGAATTGAGCATAGGAGTAAAGAGGTCCTTCTGCAGCTGTACAGGGCCCTGGTGAGACCACACCTGGAGTATTGTGTGCAGTTTTGGTCTCCAAATTTGAGGAAGGACATTCTTGCTATTGAGGGAGTGCAGCGTAGGTTCACAAGGTTAATTCCCGGAATGGCGGGACTGTCATATGTTGAAAGATTGGAGCGACTGGGCTTGTATACACTGGAATTTAGAAGGATGAGAGGGGATCTGATTGAAACATATAAGATTATTAAGGGATTGGACACACTGGAGGCAGGAAGCATGTTCCCACTGATGGGTGAGTCCAGAACTAGAGTCCACAGTTTAAGAATAAGGGGTAGGCCATTTAGAACAGAGATGCGGAAAAACTTTTTCACCCAGAGAGTGGTAGAGATGTGGAACGCTCTGCCCCAGAAGGCAGTGGAGGCCAAGTCTCTGGGTGCTTTCAAGAGAGAGTTAGATAGAGCTCTTATAGATAGCAGGGTCTACCTGGGACAAGCTGTGGCAGTTGGATCTCTGGCACTGAGTCTGGTTCTACAGTGCAGAAGGGAGGGGAGAAGAAGAGGAAAGCGGTAGTGTTAGGAGACTCGATAGTTAGAGGTACAGACAGGAAGTTCTGTGGTCGTGACAGAGACTCCCAGATAGTTTGTTGCCTCCCGGGTGCCAGGGTCAGGGATGTCTCTGATCACGTGCACAGCATTCTGAAATGGGAGGGTGAGCAGCCAGATGTCATGGTACACATCGGTACCAATGCCTTAGGAAGAAAGAGAGAGGAGGTCCTGAAGAGTATAGAGAGCTTGGTAGGAAGTTAAAAAGCAGGACTTTGAGGATAATCTCAGGATTGCTACCTGTGCCACGTGCCAGTGAGGGTAAGAATAGGATACTCTGGAGGATGAACACGTGGCTGAGGAACTGGTGTAGGGGGCAGGGTTTCAGATTTCAGGATCATTGGGACCTCTTCTGGGACAGGTGGGACCTGTACAAGAGAGACGGGTTACACCTGAACTACAAGGGGACCAATATTCTTGCAGAGAGGTTTGTTAGTGCTATTGGGGGTGTGGGGGGGGGGGGGCGGGGTTGTGGCTTAAACTAGATTTGCAGGGGGATGGGAACCAGTGTGCCAGAGCAGACAGTGGAGCGGGGGTGAAAATAAATGTGTTAAAAGTTCATGCAAAGTCACAAATAGAAGAGTTGTGTGTGGTGGTAATAATGTGGGGAAGGCTGACAAGCTGAGGGCATGGATTGACACATGGAATTCTGACATTATAGCCATTAGTGAAACTTGGCTTCAGGAGGGGCAGGACTGGCAGCTTAATGTCCTGGGGTTCCGATGTTTCAGACGTGATGGAGGCAGAGGGATGAAGGGTGGAGGGGGTGGCATTGCTAGTCAGGAAAAATGTTACAGCAGTGCTCAGGCAGGACAGATTAGAGGGCTTGTCTACTGAGGCCATATGAGTGGAGCTGAGAAACAGGAAAGGTATGACCACATTAATGAGGTTGTATTATAGACCACCCAATAGTCAGCGAGAATTGGAGGAGCAAATCTGCAGAGGGATAGCAGATAACTGCAGGAAACAAAGTTGTGATAGGGGATTTTAATTTTCCACATATTGATTGGGACTCCCATACTGTTAAAGGTCTAGATGGGTTAGAGTTTGTAAAATGTGTTCAGGAAAGTTTTCTAAATCAACATATGGAGGTACCACCTAGAGAGGATGCAATATTAGATCCCAGTTAGGACAAGTGACGGAAGTGTGTGTAGGGGAACACTTTGGTTCCAGTGATGATAACACCATTAGTTTCAACTTGATCATGGATAAAGATAGATCTGGTCCTCGGGTTGAGGTTCTAAACTGGAAAAAGGCCAAATTTGAAGAAATGAGAAAGGATCTAAAAAGCGTGGATTGGGACAGGTTGTTCTCTGGCAAGGATGTGATTGGTAAGTGTGAGGCCTTCAAAGGAGAGTGCTGAGTTTGTATGTTCCTGTCAGGATTAAAGGCAAAGTGAATAAGAATAAGGAACCTTGGTTCTCAAGGGATATTGGAACTCCGATAAAGAAGATGAGAGAGATGGATGACATGTATAGGAAACGGAGCAAATAAGGGGCTTGAGGAGTATAAAAAGTGCAAAAAATACTTAAGAAAGAAATCAGGAGGGTTAAAAGAAGACATGAGGTTGCTTTGGCAGTCAAGGTGAAGGATAATCCTAAGAGCTTCTACAGGAATGGAGGGTTATGGGCTGAGTGTGGGTCAGTGGGACTAGGTGAGAGTAAGCGGTCGGCATGGACTAGAAGGGCCGAGATGGCCTGTTTCCGTGCTGTAATTGTGATATGGTTATACGGTTACAGGTATATTAAGAGCAAAAGGATAGTAAGGGATAAAATTGGTCCTCTTGAAGATCAGAGTGGTCGGCTATGTATGGAACCAAAAGAAATGGGGAAGATCTTAAATGGGTTTTTTGTGTCTGTATTTAGTAAGGAAACCGGCATGGGGTCTATGGAAATAAAGCAAACAAGTAGTGAGGTCATGGAACCTATACAGATTGAAGAGGAGGTGGTGCTTGCTACCTTGAGGCAAATCAGAGTAGATAAATCCCCAGGACTTGACAGGGTATTCTCTTGGACCTTGAAGAAGACTAGTGTTGAAATTGCAGGGGCTCTGGTAGATATACTTTAAATGTCCGTATCTATGGGTGAGGTGTCGGAGGATCGGAGGATAGCTCATGTTGTTCCGTTGTTTAAAAAAGGCTCTAAAATTAATCTGGGAAATTATAGGCCAGTAAGTTTGATGTCGGTAATAGGTAAATTATTGGAAGGAATACTAAGAGATAGGATCTACAAGTATTTGGATAGACAGGGACATTAGGGATAGTCAACATGGCTTTGTGCGTGGTAGGTCATGTTCAACCAATCTATTAAAGTTTTTTGAGGAGGTTACCAGGAAAGTGGATGAAGGGACGGCAGTGGATGTTGTCTACCTGGACTTCAGTAAGGCCTTTGACAAGGTCCCGTATGGGAGGTTAGTTAGGAGGATTTCAGTCGCTAGGTATACATGGTGAGGCAGTAAATTGGATTAGTCATTGGCTCAATGGAAGAAGCCAGAGAGTGGTAGTGGAGGATTGCTTCTCTGAGTAGAGGCCTGTGACTAATGGTGTGCCACAGGGATCAGTGCTGGGTCCATTGTATTTGTCATCTATTTTAATGATCTGGATGATAATGTGGTAAACTGGATCAGCAAATTTGCTGATGATACAAAGATTGGAGGTGTAGTGAACAGTGAGGAAGGTTTTCAAAGCTTGCAGAGGGATTTGGACCAGCTGGAAAAATGGGCTGCAAAATGGCAGATGGAGTTTAATGCAGACAAGTGTGAGGTATTAGAAGAACAAACCAAGGTAGAACATACAAGGTAAATGGTAGGGCACTGAGGAGTGCAGTAGAACAGAGGGATCTGGGAATACAGATACAAAATTCCCTAAATGTGGCATCACAGGTAGATAGGGTCATAAAGAGAGCTTTTGTTACATTGCCCTATATAAATCAAAGTATTGAGTATAAAAGTTGGAATGTTATAGTGAGGTTGTATAAGGCATTGGTGAGGCCGAATTGGGAGTATTGTGTGCAGTTTTGGTCAACAAATTACAGGAAGGATATTAATAAGGTTGAAAGAGTGCAGAGAAGGTTTACAAGGATGTTGCCAGGACTCGAGAAACTGAGTTACAGAGAAAGGTTGAATAGGTTGAATAGGTTGAGCGTAGAAGAATGAGGCAAGATTTGATAGAGGTGCATAAAATTATGATGGGTATAGATAGAGTGAATGCAAGCAGGCTTTTTCCACTGAGTCTAGGGGATAAAAAACCAGAGGACATGGGTTAAGGGTGAAGGGGGAAAAGTTTAAAGGGAACATTTGGGGAGGGGGGGCTTCTTCACACAGAGTGGTGAGAGTGAGGAAGGAGCTGCCAGATAAAGTGTTAAATGCAGGCTCATTTTTAACATTTAAGAAAAACTTGGGCAGGTACATGGATGAGAGGGGTATGGAGGGATATGGCCCAGGTACAGGTCAGTGGGACTAGGCAGAAAAATGGTTCAGCACAGCCAAGAAGGGCCAAAAGGCCTGTTTCTGTGCTGTAATGTTCTATGTTTCTATGGTTCTATCTCAAGGTGGTCTCCGTAGAGGTTGTGTCTCCCACTGAGTTGTTTTGTTTTAGGTTTGTAGGGATAGTTTTGGGGCAGAGAGGGAGTTAGGGGTCAGGTTTGAGCTTAGGGACAGGGAAGTGAAGGAATTAGGGGACAGGCAAGAATCTAAACCCAGTGGCATAACTGTAGCCAGATGTTGGCAAGAATGCTTGAGGTCCCGTTAACGGCGAGGCCAGAATTTGGACCCTCATTCATTGTCATCAGAGGGTCCTGGGCTGACACCGAGAATTGAACCCCAAAAGCCAGTCAGAATCCCAGTAGGTCAAGGTGTGATAGCTGAAATCCCGAGTCTAGAAGCCTCTGAGAGTCCACTGGGGAATATCTGTGAATCGCCGAGTCCCCTGGGGAAGATGAATATCTAATATCTGTGAATTACTGAGTACACTGGTAGCCAAAGAAGACAGCCTGTCTTAGAGTTACAGGACTGCATATGTGCATTGCACATAGAATCATAAAGTCATGGAGAAGTACAGCACAAAACAGGCCCTTCAGCCCATCTAGTCCAAGCTGAAACCATTTAAACTGCCTACTCCCATCAATGTTCTCTGGGACCATGGCCCTCCATACCCCTACCATCCATGTATCTATCCAAACTTCTCTTAAACATTGAAATCGAGCTCATGTGCAGCTCTTGTGCTGGCTGCTCATTCCACACCCTCATGACTCTGTGAATGAAGAAGTTTCCCTCACGTTTCCCTTAAACTTTTCATCTTTCCTCTGAACCCATGACCTCTAGTGGTAGTCCCACCCAACCTCAGAGGAAAAAGCCTGTTTGCATTTACCCCGACTGTACCCTCATAATTTTGTATTCCTCTATCAAATCTCCTCTCAATCTTCTACATTCTTATGAATACAGTTCTAAGCTATTCAATATTTCTTTATAGCTTAGGTCTTCCAGACCCAACAACATCCTTGTAAATTTTTTCCGTACTCTTTCAAACTTTCTTACACCTTTCCTGTAGGTAGGTGACCAAAACTTCACAAAATCCTCCAAATGTGGTTGCACTGTCTTATACATAACGTCACTGTCAACATAACGTCCCATCTCTCATACTCAGTACTTTGATTTATGAAGGCTAATTTGCCAAAAGCTTTCTTTACAACCTGTGATGCCACTTGCAATTAATTATAGACCTGTATTGCTAAATCCCTTTGTTCTACCACAGTCCTCAGTGCTCTGCTGTTCACTCTAAGACCCACCCTGGTTGGTCCTACCGAAGCTCAAAACCTCGAACTTGTCTGCATTAAATTCCATCTGCCATTTTTCAGACCATTTTTCCGGCTGATGCAGATCTCCCCACAAGCCATGATAACCTTTCTCATTGTCCACTACACCCCCAATCTTGGTGTAACCCACAAATTTGCTGATCCAGTTAACTGCATTATCATCCAGATTATCGATATAAATGACAGACAATAAAGGACCCAGCACTGATCCCTGCAACATTGAGTGTGCTCCGACATTCCATCATGGCTGATCCTGGATCTCACCCAGCCCCATACACCTGCCCTCTCTGATCCCTGACCGATCAGGAAAATATCAACTTCTGCTTTGAATATTCCATGGCCTTGGTCTTCACCGCAGTCTGTGGCAGAGCATTGCACAGAGTCACTACTGTCTGGCTATAAAAAAATCCTCCTTATCTCTGTTCTAAAAGGTTCACCTCAGTTTTGAGGCTGTGCCTTCCAGTTCTGGATACCCCCACCATAGGAAACATCATCTCCATGTCCACTCTATCTAGTCCTTTCAACATTCGGTACATTTCAATGAGATCCTCCCCCACCCTGTATTCTTCTAAATTCCAGTGAGTACAGACCCAAAGCTGCCAAACAGTCCTCATATGTTAACCCCTTCATTCCTGGAACCATCCTGGTGAACCTCCAATAACAACCAATAACAACCCATCCTTCCAGAGATATGGGGCCCAAAACTGTTGACAATGCTCCAAGTGTCTTATAAAACCTCAGCATTATCTCCTTGCTTTTATATTCTATTCCCCTTGAAATAAATGGGAACATTGCATTTGCCTTCTTTACCACAGACTCAACCTGTAAATTAACCTTCTGGGCATCTTGCACGAGGACTCCTGTCCTTCTGCACGTCTGATGTTTGAAGTTTCTCCCCATTTAAATAAAAGTCCGTGCTATTGTTCCTTTTACCAAAATACATTATTGTAATTTCATATCACTATATTCCATCTGCCACTTTATTGCCCATTCTTCCAATCTGTTTAAGTCCTTCTGCAATTGCATTGCTTCCTCAGCACTAACTACCCCTCCATCTATCTTTGCCATTCTCAGCAGCATCTTTGACCTGAGTAATGACTTGAGGCCTGCGCAGGCTGAGCAGATTGCCATCCATCCTGATGTTGATGTGGATTCCAGGATTCCCTGAATGCATCAGTCAATATTGCACTGAACATCATGCTGAAGAGGGTGGGAACCAGCATGCATTGCTTCTTGTCCCCATTTGTGACTGAAGAAGCAACTGAACAATCCCATCATTGGATACATGGGCTAACATCCGGTCATGAAACTGCTCGACTGTGGTGATGAATCTGCCAGGGCAAACCAAACTTCACCATCTTCCATAATCCCTTGCAGCTCATGGCATCAAAGGCATTGGTAATATCGAAGGCGATGTCGAGCTGTCTGTTCTGCTCCAGCAGCTCTCTCATAGCAAAGATCAGATGGATAATTCCTCTTCCTTTCCTTAAGCTGCACTGCCTCTCTGGGAGATGACCTCATTCCAGATGAGCATTTATCCTGTCTAGCAGGACTCTGGCTAAGATTTTCCCAGATACTGTGAGCAAAGAGATGCCTCTATGGTTGAGGCGGTTTCTCTTCCTCTTTTGTAGGTGTACGATGGATGCATCCTTTATTTCTTGTGGAATTTGAGTCTTCTCCGAGAAGGACTGAAGGAGCTCTGTCAGTTTTCTGGTGACGAATGAACCACCTGTTTTGTAAACTTCTGCTGATGTTCCAGGAGCCTTGCCACTTGACAGCTGGCCTATTACTTTCTTGACTTCCTCTTCTTGGGGAAGAGAGTCCATCTCATGGTTGATGTCTACTTGATAAAGACGATCAATTGCTTCCATGTTTATAGAGGATGGTCTGTTGAGCACAGATTCAAAATGCTCTGCCCATCTGTCTAGAACCTTGGCATGCTCAGTGATGTGTGTGGTGCCATCTGCACTCAGGAGGGGCCAGGCCCAAGAAGACTGAAGCCTGTACAGTGTCTTGATAGCATCGAAGAATCTCTTCGAGTCATGCCTTTTGGTGAAGACCTGAATCTAGTCAGCACTTTTGCAGGGCCAAGCTTTGCAGCTTTCTGAGTTTGGCTTGAACTATTCTGCGCGTATTGGCAAATGTCTTCTTGGAGATGCAGGAAGAATCATTCTGATTGGCTCTGTATCACCTGCGCTTTTCCCGTAGGAGAGTTTTTATCTCCTCATCATTCTCATTGAGCCAATCTTGCTTCTTCCTTGTTGTGTGGCCGACAACCTCGAAGGAGGCCGAGTGCGCACCATCCCTGAAAGCAGCCCAGTCTTCTTCAATTTGGCCTCTGAGATGGACATCAGGAAGCTGTGACTGGAAGCTATGAACCAGGTGGTCTGCAGTAGCACCCAATTTCAGCTTGCTGACGTTGAGTTTCTTGGCAAACTTCCTTGCCTGTGCATGTCCTTTGGGTTGGATGTGGATGTTAAGTTTGATGGTGACCTGTCCAGCAGTCTGCGCCACACAAGGCTTTAGTCACTCTGATATGGTGTCTGTCATATCTTCTGGTGATGACCTAGTCCATCAGATGCCAGTGAGGATGCATCCAAGGGGTCTTGTTACAGTTCGGCAGGCAGAAGACCATGTGGGTGATTATCAGGTCATGTATGATACAGGTTTTCAGAAACTGTTGTATTTGCCTGCCCCATGGTGCCCCTGGACTCCATCTCAGGTATGGTGGTCTCTTCCCACTCGACCAACAAAATCTCCAAGGGCAAGGAGCTCGTCTGACCTTGGTACTGTCATAAGGGGGGCATTGAGACCCAACCCAAATGCAAGACACAGACGCTGAAGTACTAGGAACAGGACTAGGTGTGACAAGAAAGCAAGGGAAGTGGGGAAGAAATGAGCTGGACAAGCCGCAGGCCCTGGATGAGACTAGTATACAGGGCCAGGGCTAGGACTAGACTAAGAAAGTGGGACCCGGACGAGGAACTAGGAACTTGGAACCTGGTCAAGGACTCCGAGCCAGAGACTGGACAGGGACCTTGAACCTGGGTCTTGACTTGGGCTTGGACTCCAGATCTAGTCGAGGACAAGACGTGGCAAGGCAACAGGACTG
Organism: Hemitrygon akajei; assembly: GCF_048418815.1. Taxonomy (NCBI): domain Eukaryota; kingdom Metazoa; phylum Chordata; class Chondrichthyes; order Myliobatiformes; family Dasyatidae; genus Hemitrygon; species Hemitrygon akajei. The sequence continues at coordinate 1,342,394 of NC_133154.1, forward strand.
GACGTGGGGGCAGGACTGTGGAACACAGAGCCTTGGTCACGGGAGACAGGAATGTGGAACACAGAGCTGGGACCTCTCCTTGGGAACAGGACGTATGGCCGGGTCACATACACAGAATGCTGAACACAACGAGACAGTTCTCAACACTAGGTAGCAGCAAACAGCCAGACCTACCTAGCGAAGGTGAGGGCACAAAGAGACAATTCCAAACAATGAAAGACAGTTCCTTATCTGGACATAACAAGGCTCTGGTCTTGCTCCAGTGGTAGAACTTGATGGCGAGAATAGGCGTGGACACAGGTGAAGCCCCAGGTGAAAGGTAGCAGACCAGGCTCCAGCCAAGGGTTACAGAAAGAAGGGGAAGGGAAGGGAACAGTCCAGCCTCAGGGTAACAGCAAAGTTGGCCTGACTTACCCAACGGAGGCAAGGACATGAAGGGACAGATCCAACCACAGGGTAACAGCACAGGGTACAGGGTAACCACAGGGGTAACCTGACTTACCCCACAGAGGCAGGGCGGGATACTGACGAGATGAACAAGCACTTGCACTTGAACCCATGGCCACTTATATTCCCAGCCCCAAGACAAGCATCAGGTGCCTATGATTAAGCTCAACTGAAGCAAGGGACAGCCAGAAGACCCGGAGTCCGAAGTCCACGGACTGGACTGTGAACCAGAACACGGCTTCACGGACCGGACCATGACAGGTACAGTCTCATTCAGGGAATTAGGCTCTCCATAGAACTTGTCTTTGGGTTGGTCATCGTCGGGCTGCAGGTGCTGATCAGTGTGACATTGTGTTTGTTTCTCAGGGTCATTAGACGATCGTTGAATCCTTTTGGCAGACCGGTAAGCTTTCGGACAAGGTGATTCTTGATTGGAAATCTGATTTCCGCTTTGCAATATTCAGTGCTGCTGCATCCACTGCAGAATAATGCATGGCCACTACCTGCTTCTGTCAGTTGGCCTTAGTTGGCCAGGTGATTCTCTGAGAAAGCTGCGATGTTCGTCATGAACTGCTCTATTTCTCTTGCCACCAAAGCACTTCTCTCAGGGCTGACAGACTTGGTTTTGTCCATTAAGGTTCATGTGTTCCATGTGCCGATTCTGAGCGGTGTAACTTTTGTTAGATTTCTTTCATTTTGATTGATGAAGTGGGATCCCTGCCAGCCGCAGTTTCCTGACCGGGGCTGAATGAAGTAAACAATTCTTTTCTCACCCCTTCTTTGTACTACCGAGTTCCTCAATGTGGTCTGGGAAGGGTTACTCAGTCACTCAGTGGCTGCTGACTACTGTTGCTAATTCGGTCAACAGCAGATGGCCCATTGGCCTGAGCCGCCTGTGTGCAGGTCCGCGGCTACAGTCTCCAGCATATCCCCACCCGATGCTTCATCGTTCGCCCATCACCACAGGAGTTCCACTTCAATGTTGTGATTTGTGCATGAGTTTCATGAACGTGAGGGGGAGTTGTGCAGGACGTCAACCTCACTCTCTCTTATCACTCTATCTGTATGCAGTGACAAGAAGACCGTCGGGATACAGGGTGATCTACATGTCTTACCGTGCTTGTCACGCTCCAGAACGTGTGCAAGGAAATGCCTTCCTTCCCATTGGACCAGCTGGTGGTTTCCTCCACACAGTCCACCAAATCCAGAGCTTTAGGTAGATGAGCCTAAAGTGACCGACAGTTCAAATAAAGACTCTGATGGCTGCACTCACCAGGCTTGGCTGGCCTGTTGACTGTAAACGGCTTACTTGGAGCCATAGGTCAGAGCTGAGTTTCACAACACACAGAAAGCTACACTAGACTACAGACCTACACAGGACTGCATAAAGTGCACAAAAACAGTGCAGGCATTACAATGAATAATAAACAGGACAATAGGGCACGATGTCAGTCCAGGCTTCGGGTATTGAGGAGTCTGATAGCTTGGCTTTGTGCATGGTAGATTATGTCTAACCTTAGAGTTTTTCGAGGAAGTTACCAGTAAAGTGGATGAAGGCAAGGCAGTGGAAGTTGTCTACATGAACTTTAGCAAGGCATTTGACAAGGTCCTGCATGGGAGGTTGGTCAAGAAGGTTCAGTCGCTCGGCATTCAAGATGATGTAGTAAATTGGATATGATATTGGTTTTGTGGGAGAAGCCAGAGAGTGATAGTAGAGGGTTGCCTCTGACTGGAGGCCTGTGACTAGAGGTGTGCCACAGGGATCGATGTGAGTCCATTATTTATCATCTATATCAATGATTTGGATGATAATGTGGTTAACTGGATCTGCAAATATGTGGATGACACCTAGATTGGAGTGTAGCGGACAGTGAGGAAGACTATCATGTCTTGCAGAGGGATTTGCATCAGCTGGAAATAGGCAGATGGAATTTAATGCAGACAAATGCGAGGTTTTGCACTTCAGTAGGACCAATCAGGGTGGGTCTTACAGAGTTAATGGTAGGGCACTGAGGTGTGTTTTAGAACAAAGGGATCTGGGGATACAGGTCCTTAAATTGTGAAAGTAGCATCATAGGTAGATAGGGTTGTAAAGAAAGCTTTTGGCATATTAGCTTTCATAGATCAATGTGTTGAGTACAGGAGGTGGGATGATATTTTGAAGTTGTATAAGACATTGGTGAGGCCTAATTTGGTATATCGTGTACAGTTTTGGTCACCAAGCTACAGGAAAGATGTTAACAATGTTGAAAGTGTACAGAGAAAACTTACAAGAATGTTACTGGGTCTAGAGGACCTGAGTTATAAGGAAAGATTCAATAGGTTAGGACTGTATTCCTCAGAATGAAAAGATTGAGGGACTTGATAACGGTATACAAAATTATGAGGGATAAAGACAGTGGAAAAAGCCTGCTTACATTTACCCTGAGTCAGTGGGACTACAACTAGAGGTCATGGATTAAGGGTGTGTTACGAACCCCGTAACTGGGTCACTTACCAGCAAAGATAGAGAGGTCCGTTGAAGTCTGATGGTACTATTTTTAACAGTATTTATTGGTAAAAATACACAAAAATAATATCAATGCAAACATACAGATACTATACGTTGTCAATACTAAATCTAAAAGTGCGGGTATAATAATAATCTATAAGAAATAGCTCTATCGTTGTCTAGGGGATAATGTATTGTCCGATGGAAATATAAGAGTCACTCAGTTCATTCAGTTCATACAGGCTTCGGCCTTTGGGGACCGCTGGGTTTTCAATTGTTGGAGAGAGAGAGAGGTTTTGAGAATAGACTTGCCAGCTTTCCTTTATCCGCTCTTGATCCATATTCGTCCTTTAGCGAGGCCGTTCTGTGGAGGACTTGTCATCCGGGCAAGGATGGACACACACAAGCCTCCACCGGTCTCATACATTTCTCCTCGTGTGTCTAAAGGGGTTGTTCCCCAGACCCTCTTTTATCCTGACTCACGGGGTCTCAGATGTCAATCAGGTTGGGATGATGCAATCCCTCAACCAGCCCACTCTGGTCATTCCCTGAGGGCTTCAATGAATAGTACAGTAGTCAATACACAATTCCGTCTCCAAGAGATAATGGCTGTTATCAATGGTTCCACCTTGCGGAGGCCAGGACACATTCCAAAAACTGTGTATTCGGGACGTCTCTCTCTCATTTCCTGGGTCCCAGACCTGAATTAATAGCGATCTTGCGATTCTCAAAAAGGAGGGGGCTACTTTGTACCCTTTGGCCCCTCAGAGTTGTGGCACATTCGTAACAGGTGAAAGGGGAAAAGTTTAAGGGGAACATTAGGAGAAACTTCTTCATTCAGAAGGTGGTGAGGTTGTGGAACGAGCTGCCGCACAAGTAGCGCATGCGAGCTCGATTTCAGAATCAGAATCAGGTTTATTATCTCCGGCACGTGACATGAAATTTCTTAACAGCAGCAGCAGTTCTTTGCAATACATAATCTAGCACAGAGAAAAAAGTAATAAATTAAAAAATGATAAATGAACAAGAAAATCAATTACGCATATTGAATAGATTAAAAAATGTGCAAAAACAGAAATATTGTACATTAAAAAAAAGTGAGGTAGTGTCCAAAGATTCGATGTCCATTTAGGAAGTGGATGGCAGAGGGGAAGAAGCTGTTTCTGAATCATTGAGTGTGTGCCTTCAGGCTCCTGTGCCTCCTACCTGATGGTAACAGTGAGATAAGGACATGCCCTGGGTGCTGGAGGTCCTTAATAATGGATGCTGCCTTTCTGAGACACCACTGCCTAAAGATGTCCTGGGTACTTTGTAGGCTAATACCCAAGATGGAGCCATCTAAATTTATGACCTTCTGCTGCTTCTTTCAGTCCTTTGCAGTGGCCCCTCCATACCAAACAGTGATACAACCTGTCAGAATGCTCTCCACGGTACAACTATAGAAGTTTTTGAGTGTATTTGTAGACATGCCAAATCTCTTCAAACTCCTGATAAAATATAGCCGCTGTCTTGCTTACTTTATAACTACAGCAATATGTTGGGACCAGGTTAGATCTTCAGATCTTGACACCCAGGAACTCTATGAGGATTGGTATGTGTTCCTTCGTCTTACCTTCCGGCAGTCCACAATCAGCTCTTTCATCTTAATGATGCCAGGTTGTTGCTGCGGCACCATTCCACTAGTTGGCGTATCTCCCTCCTGTATGCCCTCTCATCACCACCTGAGATTCTACCAACAATGGTTGTATTGTCAGCAAGTTTACAGATGGTATTTCAGCTAAGCCTAGCCATGTCATAAGCCTAGTCATGGGTATAGAGAGAGTAGAGCAATGGGGTAAGAGAAGTTTGGATAGGTACATGGATGGTATGGGGGGCTTTGGTCCCAGTGCAGGTTGATGGGAGTAGGCAGCTTAAGTACCTTGGCATGGAATAGATAGGCTGAAGAGCTGGTTTCTGTGCTGTTCTTCACTATGGATCTATGAGTAACACACTGCTGATCATGTCCCTTTACACCGACACACTGCTGATCGTGTCTTCTGAAAATCCAAGTACACAACATCAACTGATTCTCCTTTGTCTATCCAGCTTGTTATTTAGATAGATAGATAGATAGATAGATAGATAGATAGATAGATACTTTATTTCTTCAAAGAATTCCAACAGTTTTGTCAGGCAAGATTTTCCCTTGAGAAAATCATGCTGACTACAACCTATGTTATCATGCACCTCCAAGTACCCTGAGACCTCATCCTTAATAATCAACTCCAACGTCTTCCCTGCCCGCTGAACTCAGACTAACTGGCCTATAGTTTCCTTCCTTCAACCTGCCTCTCTGCCTCCTGGGGTGAACACCGTCTGGTCCAGGTGACTTATCTACCTTCAGACCTTTCAGTTTCCCAAGAAACTTCTCTCCTAATGAAAACTTCATACACTTCATGACCCCTGACACCTGAAACTTCCACCATATTGCTAGTGTCTTCCACAGTGAAGTTTGACACAAAATACTTATTCATTTCATTGTCCCCTATTACTCCCTCTCCAGCATCATTTTCCAGTGGCCCGCTATCAGCTCTTGTATCTCTTTTACATTTTATGTATCTAAAGAAACTTTTGTGACTGTGATAATGTCTGTGACCGTGTCTGTTTGTCTGTCTGTCTCTGTGACCACGTCTCTCTGTCTCTTACTGTGATTCTGTCTGTGACCGTATCTGTCTGTCTCTCACTGTGACAGTGTCTGTGACTGTGTCTGTCTGTCTCTCACTGTGACTGTGTCTGTCTGTCTCTCACTGTGACGGTGTCTGTGACCATGTCTCTCTGTCTCTTACTGTGATTCTGTCTGTGACCGTATCTGTCTGTCTCTCACTGTGACGGTGTCTGTGACCGTGTATTTCTGTGACGGTGTCTCTGACAGCCTCTTTCTCTCTCTCTCACTCTCTTCCCTTTCATGTTACTCCAATCCCCCAACAAGTCCTAATTAGGGCAAATTTCCCCCATGTGCCAGGAAGTTTTAAAAGACCGCGCTGCGCCTTTAAGGACCACGTGATCTTGGGAGGGGAGGGGCCTGCATCCTCTTAAAGCGCTCTGTTCCCGGAGCGGTCTGCGCAGTGTTGGGTCTGCTCGTTCTGGCAGCAGCAAGCGGTTTACCGAGAAAACTTCAGTAGCAGGTGAGTCTGTCCGAAAATGGTGTGGGTAACAAAGGAGCTGAATCCTTTCCAGTTGCGGTGGGACAGAATGGATTACCGCCAATGCACCTTCTCCAGAAAGTTTTCACCAAAGTTTTGAAATGTTAATTGGGGCTGCCTCAAATTTTATAACTATTGAGGTGTCTGGATGCTGGGGAATGTCTTGATGCAAGATATCCCCCACTTTGGGGATGCTGCCTGACCTGCTGACTTCTGAATTTGTTCTGCATTATTGCTCTTTCTGCCCCCTTTCATAATTTGCGTGTTTATTTGTGAAGAATTGATGTTTTTTTCCTTTTGAAAGACTTCCATCACAACTACTTGTTTTTGCTGTTATTGTGAGTTCCGGTGAGTTTGGGGAGGGAGATGGAGGCCATTCCTGCTTTGCTGCTGGTCCATCGATGTAAGCATCCCTCACTCATTTCCGGGTTTGGGGAGAGGGGTTTAGAGATCCAAGCAGGGAGGGTGTGACTGAGGAATGGAGGGACGGAGGAGAAAGATTTCTAAGTAAGAGTGGGGAAAGGAGAGTCGCTGAGGCAGCTGGGGCGGGGAGGAGAGTGACTAGAAGGGAGAGAGGAGGTGGAAAATTCGAAAGGGCGAGGGGTATTTCTGAGTGAGAGGGGCAGGAGTTTCTCTGAGAGAGGATAGGATGGAGAGGGGAATGTGAGATTCAGAGAAGGGAGGAGAAATTTGAGTGAATAGAAGGCAAGATTTTTTGGAGAGAGAAGGAAGAGAAAGTACTGAGAGTGAGAGATAAAGGGGGAGAGAGTTTTATCTGAGAGTGAGGCGAGGAGAGAGAGTTTACAGAGCGAATCAGAGAGATGGAGTGAGATGGGGGTGAGAGATTGAGAGAAATGGACAACAGAGAGGAAGGAAAGAGTGAGATTCAGGGAGGAGGGATGTAGAGCTAGAGATTAAGGTAGCGGAAGTTTCAGTTAGAAGAGAGAAAAAGAGAGCGGAAACAGAGATTCGTTGGTGGGGGGGGGGTAGAGAGAGAGATTAAAATACCATGGAGGGGTGCTGGAAACCGAGGCGATGGGTAGTGGAGGGAGAGAGGGGGAGATTAAAATACCATGGATGGGTGCTGGAAACCGAGGCGATGGGTAGTGGAGGGAGAGAGGGGGAGATTAAAACAGCAGCGAGGGGAGCTGGAAACCGAGGCGATGGGTAGTGGAGGAGGAACAGGAAGTGGGTAGAGAGGCAGCGGGCAGGAGGAAGGAGCAACGAGGCACAAATGTCAAAGAGGAGGAAGTTGGGCAGCGATCTGCAACCGACCAACAGCCTTCACTGAGGTCGCGCCATTGACCTTAAAAGGCAATGTGATTGTGAGTGGGAGGGGCGGTGGCAGCCTGAGGTCTATCTGCACTCTCCTAGGGTGCGAGGGGCAGTGTCAGAGTCAGGTAGCAGCTCGGGCGGTGGGGGGGGGCGGGGAAGGGTTTAGGGACATCACCTCTTACCCTGGGTGGGATCTGGTGAGGGCTGCAACGGAGGAGAGGGCAGAAGGTGCTCGGGAAGGCTGTGAGGGAGACATTGAGGCACATGGAAACTAACACAGAGGGAGAGGGGGACTATTTTGCATTCCTTGGCCCCATGGCGTTTCCTCGCCAGGAGCTCAGTGGTGAAGTGGCCTCAGCTTTGCAGTGGGAGTCAGCCAACTTACAGCAAGGTCGATAAGGTCTTGCTCCCTCCCGGACAACATCCCCCCCCACGCAACTCTCTGCTCTCATACAGCCTGCATCACCCTCCTCTGCTCCTTCACCACATAGATAAGGTTGAAAACTCATTCAAAATGTGACCCCATCCCTTCCCATTCACTCCCACTGTGACCCCATCCCTTCCCATTCACTCCCACTGTGACCCCATCCCTTCCCATTCACTCCCACTGTGACCCCATCCCTTCCCATTCACTCCCACTGTGACCCCATCCCTTCCCATTCACTCCCGTTATCCTCATTCCGAATGGGCTCCCACACTTTCCAATTCACTTCCATCCCTCGCACTCCGAATGGATCCCCTCACTTTTCCATTCACTCCCACTTCGCACACTCACAATGGGACCCCACCCCACCTGTTGAGAGAGCCTGATATATAGATAGATAGACAGAGATATATATATATATATATATATATATATATATATATATATATATATATATATATATATATATATATATAGAGAGAGAGAGAGAGAGAGAGAGAGAGAGAGAGAGAGAGAGAGAGTGATACAGAGAGAAAGAGGGAGTGTGAAGATTAGCGAGGGTTGGGGAGTGGGAAGGAGAGGGGGACTGTGGGACAGAATGGGGCAGTGATTGGGACAGTGGGAAGAAGGGTGGGGTGGTATCAGGGAGACAGTGAGAGAGAGCGAGATCAGGGACAGCAGTAGGGGAGACAGGAAATGAAAGTGCAGACTGAGCTGTTGTCTTCTGCTCGGAAGTGCGAGGTGTCAGCCTGTGGGAAATGGCTGCATTTGGGAAGATTGTGGGGCTGGGGGGTGGGGTGGATGGGGTGGGTAGCCTGCGCCGGCAACCCCTCATCCATCAGAATAGGGAGAGAGAGGAGAAAAGGGTGGTATCAGGAGCTGTGGCCGGAGTACTCTGGGTGAGTCACTGTGGTGTGTCGATGCACACTACAGCCGCTCTCTACCCCTGTTGCTGGAGAGATCGCAGCTCTCTCCAGTCTCTGCACTAACACAGAATCAGGTATATATCACTGGCTCAAATGGAGAACATTATTGTTTTGTGCTGACAGTCCTGTGCAATACCTAAAAGTCAGAAAGATACAGAAACTGGGCACAGCAGCACCACACAGGCCCTTCGGCCCACAATGTTGTGCTAAGCTTTTAACCTACTCCACAAATAATCATATGCTTCCCTCCCACATAGCCTTTCATTTCTCTCTCATCCAAGTGCCTATCTAAGATATTTAAATGTGGCTAATTTAAATGTGGTACTGCCTGTACCACTACCCCTGGCAGTACATTCCATCACTTACCACTCACTGTAAAAGAATCCTACCTCTGACATCTCCCCTAAACTCCCCTCCACTCACCTTAAGCAGATGCCCTCTGGTTTTCACCATTGCCACCCTGGGGGAAAAAGTGTTAGCTATCCACTCATCTTATCTTGCACATCTCTATCCATTTGCCCTTCATCCTCCTTGGCTCCAAACAGAAAAGCTTTAGCTTGTACAGCCTTTCATCATAAGACATGTTCGCTAGTTCAGGCAGCATCCTGGTAAATCTCCTCTGCACCCTCTCCAACCCAGGCAGCGTCCTGGTAAATCTCCTCTGCACCCTCTCTAATCCAGGCAGCATCCTGGTGAATCTCCTCTGCACCCTCTCTAATCCAGGCAGCGTCCTGGTGAATCTCCTCTGCACCCTCTTCAATCCAGGCAGCGTCCTGGTGAATCTCCTCTGCACCCTCTTCAATCCAGGCAGCGTCCTGGTGAATCTCCTCTGCACCCTCTTCAATCCAGGCAGCGTCCTGGTGAATCTCCTCTGGACCCTCTCCAATCCAGGCAGCATCCTGGTGAATCTCCTCTGGACCCTCTCCAATCCAGGCAGCGTCCTGGTGAATCTCCTCTGGACCCTCTCCAATCCAGGCAGCATCCTGGTGAATCTCCTCTGCACCCTCTCCAATCCAGGCAGCGTCCTGGTGAATCTCCTCTGCACCCTCTCCAATCCAGGCAGCGTCCTGGTGAATCTCCTCTGCACCCTCTTCAATCCAGGCAGCGTCCTGGTGAATCTCCTCTGGACCCTCTCCAATCCAGGCAGCATCCTGGTGAATCTCCTCTGCACCCTCTCTAATCCAGGCAGCATCCTGGTGAATCTCCTCTGCACTCTTGCTGCTAAAACTTCCACGTTTCCCATAATGAGGTGGCCAGAACTGAACACAATATTTCAAGTGTGAGTTTCAGAGCTGTAATGATAGACTCATCCTCACTATCTCTCTCGTTATGATTTTGTATTTTATCATTTGCTGATACTAATTCCTTTATTCTGTATTATCATTGTTTTACCTCATTCTGGCTCAATGCAATGAACAGATCTGTGTGAATGCTATGCAACAGTATGTCTATGATAGATGCTGCCTGGCCTGATGAGTTCCTCTGGCATCTTGTGTGTGTTGCTTGGATTTCCAGCATCTGCAGATATTCTCTTGTTTAAACAGTATGCAAGACAAGCTTTATACTGTATCTTGCCTAAAAAGGCGGCATCCATCATTAAGGACCTCCATCACCAAGTCATGCCTTGTTCTCATTGCTACCATCAGGGAGGAGGTACAGGAGCCTGAAGACACACACTCAACAATTCAGGAACGGCTTCTTCCCCTCTGCTGTCAGATTTCTGAATGGGCATTGAACATTGAACACTGCCTCGCACCTGCTTTGCACTATTTATTTACCATGTATGTAAAACGTATGTTAAATATATGTGTGTGTGTATAGTGTAATTCACAATGTTTATTATTATATTTTGCATTGTACTGCACCTCATGATATTAAACCTGACTCTGACTGCACCTCACGTTCCCAGCATTGCCTGCTGTGTGGTTTGCACAATTTGTCCTCTTTTGCACGTTGCATGTCTTTGTTGTGTGTAGTTATTCGTGGATTCAATTGTGTTTCTTTGTTTTTGGGTGTCTGCAAGAAGATGAATCTTGTATATATACATGAAGAACAAATACGAACTTCGAATTTTGAAATTTGCTGCATCTACTAAGTGGGGTTCTGTGCAGCCGTGAAGGTGACGCCCCAATCCTTTCATTCATCGCCTCGGCATCTGACAAATTGGTCAAAGACAAGTTCCCAATTGGGCCAGCTGTTGACCAGCCCTGTGGTCGGTACCTGTCACATACTGTCGTGAGCTGGGTTCGATCCCCGTGTAGGATAAATCCTTCTCCTGACGCCACACCCAGTGGCAGTTGCATTGGGTCCGTTGATATCCGTCAAAGTTGGGCTAACTCTCAGATGCACAGGCGCAATGAGAAATAGATGCAGGCACACAGCATCAGATACACAATATGCATTAGTATTGGAATTGGTTTAAATGGTCACGTGCACGGAGATACAGTGAAAAACATGACTGTTCATATAGATCAGATCGTTACGCTGGGCATTGAGGTACTACAAGTTAAAACAATAGAAGAATAAAGTGTAATATCGAGATAGGTGTGATGTCATCTTATCATACTAGAGGACCATTCAATAGTTGATGCAATGGACAGAAGCTGTCCTTGAGCCTGGTGGTTCGTGCTTTCAGGATTTTGTATCTTCTGGGTGAGGATAGCTGCACGGGACTGGGATATTTTAGGCTTTCTGGAACCGTGGCCGAGGGAGGGACTGGACTGGCAGCTCAATGGTCCGGGCTACAGGTGGTTTAGGTGGGATAGAGACGCAGGAAAGAGGAGGATGGTTGTACGTTTGGCTGAGGCGATGTCATGGCAGTAGTCAGAGACTAAATTAGATAGTGTTGCAATTGGTTTATTATTGTTACACGCACTGAGATACAGTGAAAAGCTTGTCTTGCACACTGTTCAAACAGATCAGACGGTTACACTGCACTGAGGGAGAAGAAGGGAAAACAATAACAGAATGCAGAATAAAATTACAGAGAAAGGGCAGCGCAGGCAGACAATAAGGTGCAAGGGCCACCATGAGGTCGATCGTGAGGCCAAGAGTCTAACTGAGCGTACAAGAGGTCTGTCCAAGAGCCTGATAACACCGGGGTAGAAGCTGTCCTTGAGACCTTTCAGATTTTTGTTTATTCTGCCTAATGGAAGAGGCGAGAAGGGAGAATGTCCAGGGTGGATGGGGTCTTTGATTATTTAGCTACTTTCTGTGGTTTATCAAAACGATTGGCAAGGGTCGATGGAAACATGCCAGATTTCTTTGGGCACCTGAGGAAGTAGAGGCGTTGGTGAGCTTTCTTTGCCCTGCCATGTGTGGTTGGACCAGGACGGGCTGGTGGTGATGTTCACTCCAAGGAACTTGATCTGATGGTGGAGCACGTGGACCAACCCCCTTCCTAAACTCAATGAGCAACTCTTTTGTCTTGCTGACACTGGAGGAAAAGGTTGTCATGACAACATGTCAGCAAACTCTCTATTTCCTTCCTGTTCTCTGACTCATCATTATTTGAGATTCAGCCTGTTACAGTGATATCATCTGCAAATATGGAGATAGATTTGAAGCAGAATCTAGCCTCACAGTCACGTATGTACAGGGGGTAGAGTGAGGGCTGAGGACACAACATTGCAGAGCACCAGTCTTTAGAATAATCATGGTGGAGGTGTTGCTACCTATCCTTACTGATTGTGGGCTGTTGGTCAGGCAGTTGAGGATCCAGTTGCAGAAGGACGCATTGATTAGAGTCATGGAGTCAAAGAGCAGTACAGCACAGGAACATGATGGCATTTTTTTAGCAGGCTTTATTATTTTTATAAGGCCAAGTTGCTAGTTTGACGCTCAGCCCAGCACGGATGGAAAGTGTGCAAGGGGGCCAGCTGGATTCGAACTCGGGAGCCTTTACTCCGAAGTGCGGCTCTGATGCCACTGCGCCACCAGCCAGCAATCATGGTGTGGCATTTAAAACATTTTGCAGGGGGATGCGAAACAGTGATAGGACTGAGGATGGGTAGTGGGTTTACAAGCAGAGGCGTGTAGTGATTGTCAGGAAGGACAGGCAGATGATGGTACAAAATTGCAGTCAGTGGGATGAGTTGATGTGTAACATGGGAGCAAAATGGAAAAGGGCAATGAATATAGGACTGAAGGTGTTATATTTGAATGTACATAGTATATGGAATGAGGTAGATGCTCTTGTAGCACAGTAAGAGATTGGGAAGAGCCATGGCTGAAAGATTATAGTTGAGAACATAGCATCCAAAGATGCACTTTGGGCCAAAAGGACAGGCAGATGGGCAAAGTGGGTGGCATCACTCTGCTGGTAAAACATGAAATCGAGTCCTTAGCAGGAGGTGACATGGGACTGGAAGATGTAGATTCATTGTGGGTAGGGCAAGGGTAAAAAGACCTTGATGAGAGCCTCCAAACAGTAGACAGCTGTGGGCTACGTTACAGTGGGAGATAGAAAATGCACGTAAAAAGAGCAATTTTACAATAGTCATGGAGGAGGGATTTCAGTATGCAGGTAGATTGGGAAAATCGGGTTGGTGCTGATTTTAATTCCCAAGAGAGAGAATTTGTAGAATGCTTATGAGATGATTTCTTAGAGCAGCTCATAGTCGAGCCCTCTAGAGGATCAGCTGTTCTGGGCTGGGTGTTACATAATGATCTGGGTTTGATTAGGGAGCTTAAAGTAAAGGAACCCTTAGGAGACAGTGATTCTAATATGATGTAATTCACTCTACAGTTTGAGAGGGAGAAGATAAAGTCATATATATCAGTATTACAATAGAGTAAGGGAAATGACAGAGGTGCGAGAGAGGAGCTGGCCAAAGTTGATTGGAAGGGGACATTAGCTTGGATGCTGGCAGAGTTGCAACAGCTAGAGTTTTTGGGAGTAATTCAGAAGGCACAGGATAAATACATCCCGAAGAAGAAGTATTCTAAAAGGAGGTTGATACAACCGTGGCTGACAAGAGGAGTCAAAGACAGCATAAAAGCAAAAGAGACGGTATATAATAGAGCAAAAATTAGTGGGAAGTTAGAGGATTGAGAAGCTTATAAAACCCAATAGAAGGCAACTAAAAAAGTAATAAGGAGAGAAAAGATGAAATATAAAGGTAGGCTAGCCAATAATATAAAAGAGGATTAAAAGATATATAAGAAGTATTAGGGAGGTGAGAGTGGATATTGGTCTATTGGAAAATAACACAGGAGAGCTAGTAATGTGGGAAAAAGAAATTGCAGACAAACTGAATAAGTAATTTTCATCATTCTTTACTGTGAAGACACTAGCAGTATGCCACAAGTTCGAGAGTGTCATGATTCAGAAGTGAGTGCAGTTGCTATTACGAGGAAGAAGGTGCGTTGGAAGCTGAAAGATCTGTAGATCTGTAGTTAAGTCACCTGGACCAGATGGTCTACACCCCAGGGTTCTGAAAGAGGTGGCTAAAGTGATTGTGGAGACATCAGTAATGATCTTTCAAGAATCTGGAATGGTTCCACATTACTGGAATATTGCAAATGTCATTCCACTCTTCAAGATGGGAGGGAGGCAGAAGAAAGGAAATTATAGGCCAGTTAACTTGACCTCAGTGGTTGGGAAGATGTTGGAATCAATTGTTAAGGATGAGGTCTCAGGGTACTTGGAGGCACATGACAACATAGGCCAAAATCAGCATGGCTTCCTTAAGGGAAAATCTTGCCCAGCAAGTCTTTTGGAATCTTTTCAGGAAATAACAAGTAGGATAGAGAAAGGATGTTATGTACAGATTTTCAGAAGGCCTTTGACAAGGTGCCACACATGAGGCCACTAAACAGGAGGTATTGGCATGGATAAAACAGTAGCTGATTGGTAGGAAGCAAAGAGTGGGAATAAAGGGAGCCTTTTCTGATTGGCTGCTGGTGTCCACAAGGGTCAGTATTAGGACTGCTTCATTTTAAGGATGTAGTGCTTTCCTGGGGAATATGATAAATAAATACTTCTTGAGCTTCCAGCAGGTTAAAATCAATACCTATACCTGGCTGGAAGAAGAGTTTATTCATTGTATTTTAATGATTTGGATGATGTAATTGATGGTTTTGTGACCGAGTTTGCAGATGATACGTGGAACGATAGGTGGACAGGCAGGTATTGCTGAGGGAGCAGGGAGGCTGCGGAAGGACTTAGATAGATTAGGAGAATGGGCAAAAAAGTGGCAGAGGGAATATAGCATCAGGAGATATATGGCCATGTGCTTAGGCAGAAGGAATAAACCATAGACTATTTTCTAAATGGAGAGAAAATTCAAAAATCCAAGGTGGAGAGGGACTTGGGAGTCCTTGTGCAGGATTCCCTAAAGGCTAACTTGCAAGTTGAGTCGGTGGTGAGGAAGGCAAATGCAACATTGGCTTTCATTTCAGGAGGACTAGAGTATAAAAGCAAGGATGTGATGCTGAGGCTTCATACAGCACAGCTGAGGCCTCACTTGGAGTATTGTGATCAGTTATCAGTCCTTTATCTAAGAAATGATGTGTTGACATTGGAGAGGGTTCAAAGGAGGTTCACAAAAATAATTCTGGGAATGAGTGGTTTGTCATATGAGGAGCATTTGACGGCTCTGGGCCTGTACTCACTGGAATTCAGAAGAATGAGAGGTGACCTCATTGAAGCCTATTGAATGTTGAAAAATCTAGATAGAGTGGATGTGGAGAGGATGTTTCCTGTAGAGACTGCGTCTAGGACCTGAGGACACAGATAGAAAGGATGTTTCCTGTAGAGACTGCGTCTAGGACCTGAGGACACAGATAGAAAGGATGTTTCCTATAGTGATGGAGTCTAGGGCTGGAGGGCACAACCTCAGAATAGAGGTACATCTGTTAGAATGGAGATGAGGAGGAATTTCTTCAGCCAGAGAGTGGTGAATCTGTGGAAATCATTGCCATTGATTTCATGGAGGTTGATAGGTTCATGATAAGTCAGGGCATGAAAGGTTACAAAGAGAAGGCAGAAGAATGGGGTTGAAAGGGAAATGGATCAGACATGATCAAATGATGGAGCTGACTCAATGGGCCAAATAGTGTAACTCTGTGCATGTGTCTCACGGTATATGGTTTTATAGTTCTTGCCAAACTATTAATCTGTCTAGTCTCATCAATCTACACACAGACCTGATCCCTCCTTACCCCTCACATCTATGTACCTATCCAAATTCCTCTTGTGCTGAACTTGAACCCAAATCTGAAACTTGCACTGGCAACTCATTCCACACACTCACCACCCTTTGTGTGAAGAGGTTCAAGGGTTCATTTATTATCAAAGTATAAAACTCTGAAATTCTTCTTCTCCAGATAGCCATGAACCCAAGAAAGAAGAGAAAAGAAAGACAGCACAGTCATCAACCTCCGAATCCCACCTCCCCACACAAAAAATGAACAAAATGGAACAGGCATATTGACCCCTAAATTCCTCCTTCCCACACAAAAAACTAGAAAGATCAGGCGAAAAAACACAAAATTTAAAAAAAAGTCTACAGTCCAAGTCCACATGCAAGATGCAGAAAACCTGGGCAACATTCTTCATGCATAGTGGCCGGCTGTTCCCTTCTGGTACAGAGCGATCAAAAGACAGGCAGCAGGGGTTCATCCTCCACACTCACCTCGATGTTTCAATCTCCTTCATCGCTTATAAGTTCCCCTTAAAAATTTCACCTTTTTCCTTTAACCCACGACCTCTAGTTCTAGTCTCAGTGCAAAATGTCTGCCTGCATCTACCCTATCTATACTTCTCAATTTTGTATACCTCTGTTAAATCTCCCCTCATTCTCCTGTGCTCCAGGGAATGAAGTCCTACCCTATTTAACCTTTCCCTATAACTCAGGTCCTCAAGACTCTGCAACATCCTTATAAATTTTCTCTGCACTCTTCCCATTTTCTTGATATCTTTCCTATCAGAACTGACCAGAACGGCACACAATACAACTTCCCACATACAACTTCAACAAAACATCCCATCTCCTGTACTCAATACTTTGATTTATGAAGGCCAATGTGCCAAAAGCTCCCTTTATGACCCTATCTATTGTGACACCACTTTTGAGGATTATCCGTCTGTTCTACCACACTTCTCCGTGCCTTACTGTTCACTGAGTAAGACCTACCCTAGTTTGTCATCCCAAAGTGTAACAGCTCACACTTGTCTGCATTTAATTCCATCTGACATTTTTTCAGCCCATATTTCCAGCTAGTCTAGATTGTTCTGCAAGCTTTGATAGTCTTCCTCATTGTCCATTACACCCCCAGTTTTGGTATCATCTGAAAACTTGCTGATCCAGTTTGCTACGTTATCATTCAGCTCATTGATATAGATGACAAACAACAATGGACCCACCCAGCACCGACCCCTGCGGCACTCCACTAGTCACAGGCCTCCAGTCAGAGTGGCAACCATCCACTCTCTGGCTTCTCCCACAAAGCCAATGTCTAATGCCAAGCCACTTCAACTCTTGAACCTTCTTGATGAACCTACCATGTGGGACCTCGTCAAGCCCCTTGTTAAAGTCCATGTAGAGAACGTCCACTGCCTTGCCTTCACCAGCTTTCCTAGTAACTTCCCCGAAAAACTCTGTAAGATTGGTTAACCATGACCTAACCACTCACAAAGCCACACTGACTATCCTTAACCGTACCATTCTATCAGATACTGAGATACTTATCTGATAGCTTCCAATAACTTACCCACTACTGATGTCAGCCTTACTAGCCTATAATCTCCTGGGTTATTCTTAGAGCCTTTCTTAAACAGCTCTCCTCCAATCCTCCGACACCCTACCCATTACTAAGGACGTTTTCAATATCTCTGCTAAATCCCCCACAGTTTCTGCACTTGCCTCCCTCAGGTTCTGAGGGAACGTGTTGTAAGGCCCTGGGGATTTATCCACCCTGATTTGCCTCAAGACAGCAAGCAACTCCTCCTCTGTGATCTGTACAGGGTCAGGACGAAGGGTCTCGGCCCGAAACGTCGACAGTGCTTCTCCTTACAGTTGCTGCCTGACCTGCTGTGTTCCACCAGCATTTTGTGTGTGTTGCTTGAATTTCCAGCATCTGCAGATTTCCTCGTGTTTGCTCTTCCAATCCACACATGCTGGATCCTTTCTGATTCCACCAAAATTGGCCTTTCTCTAACTTAGAATCTCAACCCCAGGACAAGACACCTGTCCTTTTCCATAATTACACTGAAACTAATGGCATTATGATCACTGGAAGCAAAGTGTTCCCCTACACAGACTTCTGTCACCTGACCAGCCTCATTCCCTAATAGTAATTGGCACCTCTGTGTATTAATTTGGGAACTTAATTTGACAAACCCTTTCCCATCCAGCCCTCTTACAGCACGGAGTCCCAGTCAATATGCAGAAAATTAAAATCACTTACTATCACACACTTAGGTTTCTTGCAACAGTCTGCAATCTCTCTACAAATTTGCTCCCCTAATTACTGTGGACTGTTGGTTGGACTATAACATAATCCCATTAAATTGATCGCCCCTTTCTTATTCCTCTGGAGAAAGCTCTCCAGTCTACCCTGACTCAGCACTGCCATTATAGTTACCCTGACAGGTAACGGCACCATTCCCTTCAATCCCTCCCGCTATAGCTCGTCTGAAACAACGGATGTCCTGTCCTTTAATTGAACATGTAACTCCTTGAACTCATTTTGCAGGACCTTGTCACCTTTACTACCCATGACATTGATATGGACATGGACCACAACCTGCGGCTGCTCACCCTCCCAGTTAAGAATGCCATGGACTCTGTCTGAGATGTCCCTAGCCCTGGCACCTGCGAGTCGGGGAATCTTGTTCTCATCCACAGAGCTGTTCCCCTGACCAATGAATGTCACTACATCTCACCTCTTCTTCCCCCTTCCTTTCTAAGCCACAGAGCCAGACTCAGTGCCAAAGGTCTGACTGCTGTGGCTTTCAAACTCTTCTAATGTGTTAACTATTTCATTCCTGGGATCACTCTCGTGAACTTCCTCTGGACCCTCTCCAATGCCAGCACTTCTTTTCTTAAATAAGGAGCCCAAAACTGTTCACAATACGACAAATGTGGTTTGACCAGCGCCTTATAAAGCCCCAGCATTACATCCTTGTATTACAACATTACAACATTATATTCCTCTCGAAATGAATGCTAAACATTGCATTTGCCTTCCTCACCACCAACTCAACCAGCAAGTTAACCTTTAGGGAATCCTGCACAAGAACTCCCAAATCACTTTGCACATTTGATTTTTGAATTTTATCCCCATTTAGAAAATAGTCTATACCTTTTTTCCTTCTACCGAAGTGTATGACCGTACACCTCCCTAAACACTAAAACCTGCCACTTCTTTGCCCATTCTCCCAATGTGTCCAAGTCCCTCTACAGACACTCTCCTTCCCCAACACTACCTGCCCTTCCACCTATCTTTGTATCATCCACAAACTTGGCCAAAAGAATAGCTGATCCCCTAGTGGGCTACATGCCACTCTGAAAAACCATCTTGTAGGCATTCTACAAATTCCCTCTCTATGTTTCCAGCATTTTTTCCCCCGATCTACCAGCATATTGAAATTCTCCATGACTATTGTAACATTGCCCTTATTACAAGTCTTTCTACCTCCTGCTGTAACTTATATCCCACATCCTGTCAGAGCTCTGTATGTAAATCCCATCAGGGTCTTTTTACCTTTGCAGTTTCTTAACTCTACCATATATAACCATATAACAATTACAGCACGGAAACAGGCCATCTCGGCCCTTCTAGTCCGTGCCGACCGCTTACTCTCACCTAATCCCACTGACCCGCACTCAGCCCATAACCCTCCATTCCTTTCCTGCCCATATACCTATCCAATTTTACTTTAAATGACAATACCGAACCTGCCTCTACCACTTCTACTGGAAGCTCGTTCCACACAGCTACCACTCTCTGAGTAAAGAAATTCCCCCTTGTGTTACCCTTAAACTTTTGCCCCCTAACTCTCAAATCATGTCCTCTTGTTTGAATCTCCCCTACTCTCAATGGAAAAAGCCTATCCATGTCAACTCTATCTATCCCCCTCATTATTTTAAATACCTCTATCAAGTCCCCCCTCAACCTTCTACGCTCCAAAGAATAAAGACCTAACTTGTTCAGCTTTTCCCTGTAACTTAGGTGCTGAAACCCAGGTAACATTCTAGTAAATCTTTTCTGTACTCTCTCTATTTTGTTGACATCTTTCCTATAATTTGGTGACCAGAACTGTACACAATACTCCAAATTCGGCCTTACCAGTGCCTTGTACAATTTTAACATTACATCCCAACTCCTACACTCAATGCTCTGATTTATAAAGGCCAGCATACCAAAAGCTTTCTTCACCACCCTATCCACATGAGATTCCACCTTCAGAGAACTATGCACCATTTATGAACTATACCCACAAGGATTCTACATCTTCTGATCCTACGTCTCCTCTTTCTAAGGATTTGATTTCATCTTTTACAAACAGAGCCACCCCTCCCCCTCTGCCTTCCTGCCTGTCGTTTCAGTACAATGTGTATCCTCAGAGTCAGAATCTGGTTTATTATCACTGGCATGCGACGTGAAATTTGTTAACTTAGCAGCAGCAGTTCAATGCAATACATAATCTAGCAGAGAGAGAGAAAACAAAAATAAATGAAATAAAACATAATAATAATTAAACAAGTAAATCAATTATGTATATTGAATAGATAATTTAAGAATGTGCAAAACAGAAAGACTGTATATTAAAAAAAGTGAGGTAGTGTCCAAAGCTTCAAAGTCCATTTAGGAATCGGACGGCAGAGGGAAAGAAGCTGTTCCTGAATCGCTGAGTGTGTGCCTTCAGGCTTCTGTATCTCCTACCTGATGGCAACAGGGAGAAAAGGGCATGCCCTGGGTGTTGGAGGTCTTTAATAATGGATGCTGCCTTTCTGAGACACCGCTCCCTAAAGATGTCCCGGGTACTTTGTAGGCTAGTATCCAAGATGGAGCTAACTAGATTTACAACCTTCTGAAGCTTCTTTGGGTCCTGTGTAGTAGCCCCCCCCCCCCCCCATACCAGACAGTGATGCAGCCTGTCAGAATGCTCTCCACGGCACATCTATAGAAGTTTTTGAGTGTATTTGTTGACATGCCAAATCGCTTCAAACTCCTAATAAAGTATAGCTGCTGTCTAGCCTTCTTTATGACTACATCAATGTGTTGGGACCAGGTTAGATCCTCAGAGATCTTGACACCCAGGAACTTGAAGCTGCTCACTCTCTCCACTTCTGATCCCTCAATAAGGATTGGTATGTGTTCCTTCGACTTACCCTTCCTTAAGTCCACAATCAGTTCTTTCGTCTTACTGACATTAAGTGCCAGGTTGCTGTTGTGGCACCATTCCTACCCTCAGTCTGTGTGATTAGTGGCGCGGCACAGTCTTTCGCTCCGCGCCTTGTAAGGCATGAAAGTGCCCGACGCTGGCCTCTCAGCCTGAGTCGATCATCATCGTACCTTCAGAGGGACGTGGCACAGGCAGCAGCCCAGAGATCATGAGTCTGGAGGTGCTGCTTTTCAGCTTTCTGCCCAACTCCCTATATTCTCTCTTCAGGACCTCCTCCCTAAGTCTTTGGAACCAATATGTACCATGACTTCTGGCTGTTCACCCTCTCCCTTTGGAATGTCACGGATCTGATCCGAGACATCCCTGATCCTGGCACCTTGGAGGCAACATACCCTCCGGGAGTCTCCTTCACATTCCCAGAGTCTCCCGTCTGCTCCTGTACCTACGCAATCGCCTGTCACTACTGCACTCCTCTTCTTCACTCCCCTAGCTTCCATCCTGAGCCTCAGGGCCAGAGACTGACTGCAGAATTCCAGATGTGGCCTAAATGGCCGTTTATAAAATAATCCTATCTGGGGCCTCTTTCTCATGGTCTGAACCTAACCTCATCTTCTCTCCCCCTCCTGCCCATTGCCTTACCCTCACCCTCTACCCCCCCAACAGCAATGATGCGGAAGGTAGTTCGGACCAGCAAGTTCCGTCATGTGTACGGGCAGCCGCTAAAGGCAGACCAGTGTTACGACGATATTCGCGTCTCCCAGAACACCTGGGACAGCAACTTCTGCTCTGTTAACCCGAAGTTCCTTGCCATCATCGTCGAGGCAGGAGGTGGAGGGCCCTTCATGGTACTCCCTCTATCCAAGGTGGGTGTGAGGGGCAGGAAGGGAGTGAGGGGGTCACAGGGGTAAGGGTTTATGGGACGAAGGAGGTGTAGGTGTGGGAATGGTCTGCAGGGGAGGGAGGGGTTGACAGAGTCAAGGAGGTCTGTGGGGGTAACGGAGATTGGGGGGTGTAGGGGAGGGAGGGGGGTGACAGAAATGGGAGGGGTGTACTGTATGTATGATAGGACTGTGCAGTTGAGCTTCACTCTGTGTCTGACCCCGGGAGTGTGTGATGGGACGGTGTGGAGGGAGATTCATTCTGTGTCTGACCCCGCGAGTGTGTGATGGGACGGTGTGGAGGAAGATTCATTCTGTGTCTGATCCCAGGAGTGTGTGATGGGACGGTGTGGAGGGAGTTTCACTGTGTGTCTGACCCCGGGAGTGTGAGATGGGACGGTGTGGAGGGAGATTCACTCTGTGTCTGACCCCGGGAGTGTGGGACGGTGTGGAGGGAGATTCATTCTGTGTCTGACCCCGCGAGTGTGTGATGGGACGGTGTGGAGGGAGTTTCACTGTGTGTCTGACCCCGGGAGTGTGAGATGGGACAGTGTGGAGGGAGATTCACTCTGTGTCTGACCCTGGGAGTGTGTGATGGGACGGTGTGGAGGGAGATTCACTCTGTGTCTGACCCCGGGAGTGTGTGATGGGACGGTGTGGAGGGAGATTCATTCTGTGTCTGACCCCGCGAGTGTGTGATGGGACGGTGTGGAGGGAGATTCACTCTGTGTCTGACCCCGGGAGTGTGTGATGGGACGGTGTGGAGGGAGTTTCACTCTGTGTCTGACCCCGGGAGTGTGTGATGGGACGGTGTGGAGGGAGTTTCACTCTGTGTCTGACCCCGGGAGTGTGTGATGGGACGGTGTGGAGGGAGTTTCACTCTGTGTCTGACCCCGGGAGTGTGTGATGGGACGGTGTGGAGGGAGTTTCACTCTGTGTCTGACCCCGGGAGTGTGTGATGGGACGGTGTGGAGGGAGTTTCACTCTGTGTCTCTGTATTTCACAGTGTGGCAGAATTGACAAGTCCACGCCCCTGGTGTGTGGACACACGGCTGTGGTGCTCGATATCGAATGGTGTCCCCACAATGACCACATCATTGCCAGCGGATCAGAGGATTGTTCAGTCATGGTCAGAAACCACCCCCCCCACCCCCGCTTGCCTCCCTCTGTCCATCTCCCTTATGCTCCCTGTGACCCAACTTGCATGGACACTCCCCCTCACTGTCTCACCCTCTCTGCCTTGCTCTCTTCCCCTCTTCTCTCCAATCCCCCTCTCACTCCCCCTCCTCTCCCTCTCACTGTCCTCTCCACCTCCCTTCTCACTCCCCTCCCCTCTCCCCCTTCCCCTCTTCCCTCTCCTCTCCCCTGCCCCACTTTCTCCTCTCTTCCCCTCTCTCCTCTTTGCTTTTCTCTCCCCTTCCCCTCTCTCCTTCTTGCTTTAGCATCTGCAAAGATTACAACCCAAGATTTCTTATTTTGAACCCTCAATTTTTAATGTATTTTGACACAGTCCCACTGCTTCCTCCCTTGTCAAAGCCTCTGCCGACCTGTGACTCTCTCTCCCTCTCCCTCCCTCCTGCCTCTGATTCTGAGCACCTCCCTACAGATACTGATGCACTCCCTCTCTACCCCAGTGTCTGACTCTCACTCCCCCACTCTCTCTCCCTCTCTATCCCAGTGTCTGACTCTCTCTCCCCCACTCTCTCTCCCTCTCCACCCCAGTGTCTGACTCTCTCTCCCCCACTCTCTCTCCCTCTCTACCCCAGTGTCTGACTCTCTCTCCTCCACTCCCTGTCTCCCTCTCACTGGTTCTCTCTCTCCTTACTCACAGATCTGGGAGATCCCAGAGGGGGGTTTAACAAGTACCCTCTCTGAGCCCCTGGTCACCTTGGAGGGACACACCAAGCGGGTGGGCATCGTGTCCTGGCACCCCACTGCCTCCAACTTGCTTCTGAGTGCCGGTCAGTCTGGGGGTCACTGTGTGGGGTCATAAATCACGGGTGGTCACTGCGTGGGGATAGATCACGGGGGGGGGTCACTGCATGGGGATAGATCACGGGGGGTCACTGTGTGTTAAAGACATGGAGTGCGTTTACCATGGGGGAGAGGTCAAGCAGTGGGGTCATTATGGGGGTAAGGAGCAGGAGTGTGGTCACTGTGTGGTAAAGGTCAGGGCATCGGGTCATGTTGGGGCTACAGATGAGGCCATAATGGATAATAGGTTAGGGAGTGGGGTCACAGTGGGGCTATAGGCAGGAGGTTGGGTCACACTCAGGTTATAGGTCAAGGAATATTGTCCGTGTGGGTAAAGGTCAGTGTGGAGAGGGAATGACATCACCACAGGGTAGTGGTCTGGGAAGGGTTGCTACTGGGTAAGGTCAGGGAATGGGGTTGTTGAGGAGGTAAAGGTCAGGGAGGGGTTTCTCTGGGGTAAAGTTTCGAGTTTGCAACTGTGGGACAAGGTGCAGATAGAGGGATCTCAAATGGCAGAGGGCAGGGTGGAGTCAGAGTGCAAAGGAGGCTGGTTCACTGGACATTCTCCAATCCCCAACCACCCTTCCCTCAGGAGGAGACAATGTGATCATAATCTGGAACATCAGTACGGCCGAGCAGGCAGTGGTGATTGACACCATCCATCCTGACATGATCTACAGCGTGGCTTGGAACCAGGACGGCAGCCGCATCGTCACCACGTGCAAGGACAAGAAGCTGAGAGTCATCGAGCCCCGGAAACAGACCCTCATCCTGGTGGGTCCGCGGACACGTCCGGTCCACAGTACTCCCCTGCCGGTCCACTCCCCACCTTCCTCCCCTCCTCACCTTCCTCCCCTCACCTCCTCCCCTCCCATCTTCCTCCCCATCTCCTCCCCTCCTCCCCCTCCCATCTTCCTCCCCTCCTCCCTTCCTCCCCTCCTCACCTTCCTCCCCTCCCACCTTCCTCCCCTCCCCACCTTCCTCCCCTCCTCACCTTCCTCCACTCCCCACCTTCCTCCCCTCCTCACCTTCCTCCCCTCCCCATCTTCCTCCCCTCCTCACCTTCCTCCCCTCCCCACCTTCCTCCCCTCCCTCACCATTCTCCCCTCCCCACCTTCCTCCCCTCCCCACCTTCCTCCCCTCCTCACCTTCCTCCCCTCCCCACCTTCCTCCCCTCCTCACCTTCCTCCCCTCCCCACCTTCCTCCCCTCCCCACCTTCCTCCCCTCCTCACCTTCCTCCCCTCCCCATCTTCCTCCCCTCCTCACCTTCCTCCCCTCCCCACCTTCCTCCCCTCCCCACCTTCCTCCCCTCCTCACCTTCCTCCCCTCCCCACCTTCCTCCCCTCCTCACCTTCCTCCCCTCCCCACCTTCCTCCCCTCCTCACCTTCCTCCCCTCCCCACCTTCCTCCCCTCCTCACCATTCTCCCCTCCCCACCTTCCTCCCCTCCCCACCTTCCTCCCTCCTCACCATTCTCCCCTCCCCACCTTCCTCCCCTCCCCACCTTCCTCCCTCCTCCCTCCTCCCTCTCCCTCCTCACCATTCTCTCCTCCCCACCTTCCTCCCCTCCTCACCATTCTCCCCTCCCCACCTTCCTCCCCTCCTCACCTTCCTCCCCTCCCCACCTTCCTCCCCCTCCTCACCTTCCTCCCCTCCCCACCTTCCTCCCCTCCTCACCATTCTCCCCTCCCCACCTTCCTCCCCTCCCCACCTTCCTCCCCTCCTCACCTTCCTCCCCTCCTCACCATTCTCTCCTCCCCACCTTCCTCCCCTCCTCACCATTCTCCCCTCCCCACCTTCCTCCCCTCCTCACCTTCCTCCCCTCCCCACCTTCCTCCCCTCCTCACCATTCTCCCCTCCCCACCTACCTCCCCTCCTCACCTTCCTCCCCTCCCCCGGAAACATCCTGGTGGGTCCGCGGACACGTCCGGTCCACAGTACTCCCCTGCCGGTCCACTCCCCACCTTCCTCCCCTCCTCACTTCCTCCCCTCCCCACCTTCCTCCCCTCCTCACCTTCCTCCCCTCCCCACCTTCCTCCCTCCCCACCTTCCTCCCCTCCTCACCTTCCTCCCCCTCCCCACCTTCCTCCCCTCCTCACCATTCTCCCCTCCTCACCTTCCTCCCCTCCTCACCTTCCTCCCCTCCCCACCTTCCTCCCCTCCTCACCTTCCTCCCCTCCCCACCTTCCTCCCCTCCTCACCTTCCTCCCCTCCTCACCTTCCTCCCCTCCCCACCTACCTCCCTCCTCACCTTCCTCCCCTCCCCCGGAAACATCCTGGTGGGTCCGCGGACACGTCCGGTCCACAGTACTCCCCTGCCGGTCCACTCCCCACCTTCCTCCCCTCCTCACCTTCCTCCCCTCCCCACCTTCCTCCCCTCCTCACCTTCCTCCCCTCCCCACCTTCCTCCCCTCCTCACCTTCCTCCCCTCCCCACCTTCCTCCCCTCCTCACCTTCCTCCCCTCCTCACCTTCCTCCCCTCCCCACCTTCCTCCCCTCCTCACCTTCCTCCCCTCCCCACCTTCCTCCCCTCCCCACCTTCCTCCCCTCCTCACCTTCCTCCCCTCCTCACCTTCCTCCCCTCCCCACCTTCCTCCCCTCCTCACCTTCCTCCCCTCCCCACCTTCCTCCCCTCCCCATCTTCCTCCCCTCCTCACCTTCCTCCCCTCCCCACCTTCCTCCCCTCCTCACCATTCTCCCCTCCCCACCTTCCTCCCCTCCTCACCTTCCTCCCCTCCCCACCTTCCTCCCCTCCTCACCTTCCTCCCCTCCCCACCTTCCTCCCCTCCTCACCTTCCTCCCCTCCTCACCATTCTCTCCTCCCCACCTTCCTCCCCTCCCCACCTTCCTCCCCTCCTCACCATTCTCTCCTCCCCACCTTCCTCCCCTCCCCACCTTCCTCCCCTCCTCACCTTCCTCCCCTCCCCACCTTCCTCCCCTCCTCACCATCTCTCCCCCTCCCCACCTTCCTCCCCTCCCCACCTTCCTCCCCTCCTCACCTTCCTCCCCTCCCCACCTTCCTCCCCTCCTCACCATTCTCCCCTCCCCACCTTCCTCCCCTCCTCACCTTCCTCCCCTCCCCGGAAACATCCTGGTGGGTCCGCGGACACGTCCGGTCCACAGTACTCCCCTGCCGGTCCACTCCCCACCTTCCTCCCCTCCTCACCTTCCTCCCCTCCCCCGGAAACTGACCCACATCCTGATGGGTCCCGAACCCCTGTGGACACGTCCAGTCCACAGTACTCTCCTGCCAGTCAATCTCCACGTTCCTCCCTTCCCCCAGACTCTACCTATTTCTTCTAGACCAACCCATCCAGTCTCTACTCCACACCGGCCTCTCTCTCTCTCTCGACCCTCCCTCTCTACCCCCTCCCTAGTCTCTCCTTCCCTCCCCTATTTCTCCCCATACGGGCTGACATCCCCATCTCTCTCTTGCCCGCTCCGCAGGAGAAAGAGAAGCCCCACGAGGGGATGCGCCCAGTCCGAGCCATCTTCATGACAGATGGGAAGATCCTCACCACGGGCTTCGGCCGCATGACCGAGCGGCAGGTGGCTCTGTGGGACCCGGTGAGTACGGGGAGGAGAGTGGGGAGAGAGGGATGGGGGGAATGGAGGGTAGAGGAGGTGGCTCTATGGGACCCGGTGAGTACGGGGAGGAGAGTGGGGAGAGTGGGGAGAGAGGGATGGGGGGAATGGGGGGTAGAGGAGGTGGCTCTGTGGGACCCCGGTGAGTACGGGAGGAGAGTGGGGAGAGAGGGATGGGGGGGAACGGGGTAGAGGAGGTGGCTCTATGGGACCCGGTGAGTACGGGGAGGAGAGTGGGGAGAGTGGGGAGAGAGGGATGGGGGGAATGGGGGGTAGAGGAGGTGGCTCTGTGGGACCCGGTGAGTACGGGGAGGAGAGTGGGGAGAGAGGGATGGGGGGAACGGGGTAGAGGAGGTGGCTCTGTGGGACCCGGTGAGTACAGGGAGGAGAGTGGGGAGAGTGGGGGGAGAGGGATGGGGAATGGGGGGTAGAGGAGGTGGCTCTGTGGGACCCGGTGAGTACAGGGAGGAGAGTGGGGAGAGTGGGGAGAGAGGGATGGGGGGAACGGGGTAGAGGAGGTGGCTCTGTGGGACCCGGTGAGTACAGGGAGGAGAGTGGGGAGAGTGGGGAGAGAGGGATGGGGGAATGGGGGGTAGAGGAGGTGGCTCTGTGGGACCCGGTGAGTACAGGGAGGAGAGTGGGGAGAGTGGGGAGAGAGGGATGGGGGAATGGGGGGTAGAGGAGGTGGCTCTGTGGGACCCGGTGAGTACAGGGAGGAGAGTGGGGAGAGTGGGGAGAGAGGGATGGGGGGAATGGGGGGTAGAGGAGGTGGCTCTGTGGGACCCGGTGAGTACGGGAGGAGAGAGGGGAGAGAGGGATGGGGGGAACGGGGTAGAGGAGGTGGCTCTGTGGGACCCGGTGAGTACGGGGAGGAGAGTGGGGAGAGTGGGGAGAGAGGGATGGGGGAATGGGGGGTAGAGGAGGTGGCTCTGTGGGACCCGGTGAGTACAGGGAGGAGAGAGGGGAGAGAGGGATGGGGGGAACGGGGGGTAGAGGAGGTGGCTCTGTGGGACCCGGTGAGTACAGGAGGAGAGTGGGGAGAGAGGGGAGAGAGGGATGGGGGAATGGGGGGTAGAGGAGGTGGCTCTGTGGGACCCGGTGAGTACGGGGAGGAGAGTGGGGAGAGAGGGATGGGGGAATGGGGGTAGAGGAGGTGGCTCTGTGGGACCCAGTGAGTACGGAGAGTAGAGTGGGGAGAGTGGGGAGAGAGGGATGGGGGGAACGGGGTAGAGGAGGTGGCTCTGTGGGACCCGGTGAGTACGGGGAGGAGAGTGGGGAGAGAGGGGAGAGAGGGATGGGGGGAACGGGGTAGAGGAGGTGGCTCTGTGGGACCCGGTGAGTACAGGGAGGAGAGTGGGAGAGTGGGGAGAGAGGGATGGGGGGAATGGGTAGAGGAGGTGGCTCTGTGGGACCTGGTGAGTACGGGGAGGAGAGTAGGGAGAGAGGGGAGAGAGGGATGGGGGAATGGGGGGTAGAGGAGGTGGGTGTGTGGGACCCGGTGAGTACGGGGAGGAGAGTGGGGAGAGTGGGGAGAGAGGGATGGGGGGAATGGGGTAGAGGAGGTGGCTCTGTGGGACCCGGTGAGTACGGGGAGGAGAGTGGGGAGAGAGGGGAAGAGAGGGATGGGGGGAACGGGTAGAGGAGGTGGCTCTGTGGGACCCGGTGAGTACGGGGAGGAGAGTGGGGAGAGAGGGATGGGGGGAACGGGATAGAGGAGGTGGCTCTGTGGGACCCGGTGAGTACGGGGAGGAGAGAGGGGGAGAGGGATGGGGGAATGGGGGGGTAGAGGAGGTGGCTCTGTGGGACCCCGGTGAGTACGGGGAGGAGAGTGGGGAGTGAGGGATGGGGAATGGGGGGTAGAGGAGGTGGCTCTGTGGGACCCCGGTGAGTACAGGGAGGAGAGTGGGGAGAGTGGGGAGAGAGGGATGGGGAATGGGGGGTAGAGGAGGTGGCTCTGTGGGACCCGGTGAGTACGGGGAGGAGAGTGGGGAGAGTGGAGAGAGAGGGATGGGGGGAACGGGGGGTGGGGGAGGTGACTGTGGGCCTGGTGAGTACGGGGAGAGGGAGAAAGAGGTTCATGGAGGAGTGCGGATAGACTGAGGAGAGAGGGGTATGAGGGATTGGGAGGGAGAGAGGGTGTAGTTGGAAAGGAGAGATAGTGAGGTAGGGAGAGAGGGGAGAGCAGGATGGGAAAGTAGGAGTGACAGAGAGGAGGGTGAGGCTAAGGGAGGGAGAATGAGGATGGAGAAAAGAGTGTTGAGATGGAGGGGTGAGGTGGAAAGAGGAAGGAAGGAGAGGAGGGAATGTTGATGATCGGGGGAGGGTGTCGATGGTCAGGGGGAGGGTGTGACAGTTTTTTCCTGTCAATGGGTGGGGAAACGTTGTTGTGGGGGGAGGGTTTAATGGCTGACTATCATGACATCTGACCCCTGCCAAATTCCTCCCCACCCTGTCCCGTCCCAGAAATCAATGGATAACCCGTTGTCGATGCAGGAGATCGATGTGAGCAGTGGGGTGATGATCCCTTCTACGACCCGGACACGAACATTGTCTACCTGTGTGGCAAGGTGGGTGTGTGGGGGCGAGTGGAGGCGTGTGGGGGGTGGTGGTCAGGGCGTGATGGCCACGGAGAATGGAGAGAGAGGGGAACTACAATGAGAGATGGGATAGGGAAAGCTGTGTGTGACTGACGGGTGGGATGGGAAGATGAAGGGATGTGGGGGAGTGAATGGTGGGAGGAAGGAGGTACAGAGAGGGGTGGGCAGAGGGGAGAGGCGGCAGGGGAGTTGAGTAAGTAAGGGGAGGTGTGTTGCCAGGAGGGGAGTGGGAGGGAAAGGTGAGGGGTCAGGGAAGGGAGGGGAACAGGTGGTGGGGAGAGGAGTGAATGAGTGAATGAGGGGATTGAGGGTGGAGAGGTGTGTGAGTGAATGAGGGATTGTGGGTGCAGGGGGTTGCGAGTGAATGAGGGGATTGAGGGTGCAGGGGTTGCGAGTGAGGGACTTGAGGCTCTGTGGACCAGATTCTGGGAATTGCTCCTTTATCCAGGTTTGTGGGTGTCTAGTGGGGAGGTGATACTCTCCCTCATTCCCCAACTGCCCCCTCCGCCCAGCCCGCAGGTACTGATCCCGTGACCGTCACTGAAACACTAATCCTGTTGCACAGAGAGGGAGATGGGACCCGTCCCCGATACTCCTCGGGACCTTTGATGGTTGAAGCAAAAGGCACCTTGCCCCCTCTCGCCCATGAAGGCTGACACTTGCCCTCCTGGTGCTGCCCTTTGATGAACACAGCACGGGAATGGCCGCCGTGGTAGTGTAGCGGTTCGTGCGACCATATTACAGATCGAGGCATTCTGCGGTTCAATTCCAGCACTGTCTGTAACGGAGTCTGCCCATCTCCGTGCAGAACGCATGGGTTTCCCCTGGGTCATCCGGTTTCCTCCCACCGTCCAAAGACGTAGTGGGTAGGCTCTTTGGTCTTGTAAATTGCCCGGTGATTGGGTTAGGGTTAATCGGGTTGCTTGGGCAGTAAAATAAGTAAAATCAAATGCCAACCGAGCGAATGCCAACTGAGCGAGCGCCAACTGAGCGAGGGCCAACTGAGCGAGTGCCAACCGAGCGAATGCCAACCGAGCGAATGCCAACCGAGCGAGCGCCAACCGAGCGAATGCCAACTGAGCGAGCGCCTTCCGCCGGCAGCCGGGTGAATTCACGTGACAGTTCAATAGTTCACAATCGTTTACCGTTCCTTATGCTTACTTAAATGTTCGTATAATCACGTTTGTCTCTAAATGTTCAGTGGCTTTTTTAGTAGTTTGTAGTCTAGCTGTTCTGGAGTCATAGAAAAATGCAGCAGAGAAACAGACCTGTCGGCCCATCTAATCCATGCCAATCCATTTAAACTTCCTATCCCCATTGACCTGTACTGGGACCATGGCCCTCCATACCCCTACCATCCATGTACCTATCCAAACTTCTCCGTAACTTTGAAATCCAGCGTGCAAGCACCACTTGTGCAGGCAGCTCATTCCACACTCTCATGACCCTCTAGGTGAAGAAGTTTCCCTCATGTTCCCCTTAAACTATTCACCTTTCACCCTTAACACATGGCCTCTGGCTGTTGTCCCACCCAACCTCAGTGAAAAAGCCTGCTTGTATTTACCCTATCTATATGCCTCATAGTTTTGTATAGCTCTATGAAATCTCTCCTTAAACTTTTAAATTCCAAGGATTAAGACCATAAAACAAGACCACAAGATATAGGAGCAGAAGTAGGCCATTTGGCCCATCGAGTCTGCTCTGCCATTCAATCATGGGCTGATCCAATTCTTCCAGTCATCCTGCTCCCCATACCCTTTCATGCCCTATCTAATCAAGAACCTATCTATCTCTGCCTTAAATACACCCAGTGATTTGGCCTCCACAGCCACTCGTGGCAACAAATTCCACAGGTTTACCACCCTCTGATAAAGTAATTTCTCCAAATCTCAGTTCTAAAAGGACGTCCTTCAATCCTGAATTCGTGCCCTCTTGTCCTAGACTCCCCCACTATGGGAAATAACTTTGCCATATCTAATCTGTTCAGTATTAACCTATTGAAAATTTCCTTATAAGTCACATCCTCTGGACATAGCAACAACCTTGTAAATTTTCTCTCTACTCTTTCAACTTTATTTACATCCTTGTTGTAGCAGGTGACCAAACCTGCACACAACACTCCAAATTAGGCCTCACCAATGTCTTATACAACTTCAGCATAACATCCCCTCTCCTGTACTCAATACAATTCATTTATGAATGCCAATGGACCAAAAGCTTTTGTTACAATCCCTTCTACCTGTGACACTATTTCAGTGAATTATGGATCTGTATTCCGAGATCTTTTTGTTCTCCCACACTCCTCGGTGCCCTCCCATTCACTGTGCAAGGCCCACTCTGGTTGGACCTCCTGCAGTGCACCACCTCGCACTTCTATACACCAAACCCCATCTGCCAGTTTTCAGCCCAGTTTCCCAGCTGATCTAGACCACACTTCTAGCTCTCACAGTCTTCCTGGCTGTACATTACATTCCCAATCTTGGAGCCATCTACAAATTTGCTGATCCAGTTAACCACATTATCATCCAGATCATTGATACAAATGGCAAACAGCAAAGAACCCAGCACTAATCCCTATGGAACTCCACTAGTCACAGACCTTCAGTCAGAGAGGCAACCCTCCAACGGCCACTCTGGCTTCTCCCACAAAGCCAATGTCTAATCCAATTTACTACCTCATGTTGAATGCCAGGACCTCGTCAAATACCCTGCTAAAGTTCATGTAGAAAACATCTGCTGCCTTCCCTTCATCAATTTTCCTTCCTCAAAAAACTATACATTTGGTTAGACACAACCTACCATCCACAAAGCCATGCTAACTGTCCCTAATCAGTCCATGTCTATCCGAATACTCACTTAGAATACCTTTCAATACTTTCCCACAACTGATCTCAGGCTCACTGGCTTATAATGTTCTGGTTTTTCTTAGAGCCTTTCTTAAACGGTGGGACGACATTGGCAAGCCTCCAGTCCTCTGGTACCTCTCCTGTCTTTAAGGATGATATAAATATCTCTGCGAGGATTCCGGCAGTTTCTGCACTTGCCTCCCGTAGGGTCTGAGGGAACACGTTGTTAGGCCCTGGGGATTTATCCACCCTAATTCGCCTCAAGACGGTACACTCCCCTCCTCTGTAATCTGTATCGGGTCTATGATGGAACAGGTCCTTCAACCCAACTCATCTGTGCTGACCAGGGTGTTGCTCCTGTTTGTCCACATCCACCTTCTCACAGCTCCCATTGGGCAGGAGGTACCGAAGCCTGAACAGGCTGAAGCACCTGTTCTGTGTTAGATCACTCTGTGAGAAGGGAGACTGACCCGGGCAGGAAAGAGAATGAATGATGCATAGGCTTTCTTCTAAGTTTGTTTTTACCTTTGAGGTCCATGTCTAGAGATCCCTCAAAGTTGCTGTGCAAGTTGTTAAGAAGGTTGTTGGCCCAACAGGCATGGCTGAATCACTGCTTCAGTCCAGCAGGACCGTGACCTGTCCGATCACTTTGCAAGAGAACCTGCTATTTCTGTCTGTCTGTGATTTTATTTCTTGTAAAATCTGTCGATGTGTTTCTGTGAATACTGTGTCGCTGATATTGCTGCAAGTAAGTTTTTCATTGCATCTGTGCCCATCTGACAATAAACTGCACTGTGATTTCAACTGGCATGATTCTGCCACTGTCTGTGATACCAGGGGGAGCCACACCTATAATCAATAATCCCCCACCCAGGCCATGATTCTTAAGACCATAATACATAGGAGCAGAATTAGGCCATTTGGCCCATCGAGTCTGCTCTGCCATCTCAACATGCCTGACTTATTATTCTCTCAAACTCAGTCTCCTGCCTTCTCTCCGTAACCTTTGATACCCTGACTAATCAGAAACCTATTAACTTCCACTTTAAATATACGCAATGACTTGGCCTCCACTGCCCCTGTGGTGCTGGACTCCTCAGATTTACCATCCTCTGGCTAAAGAATATCCTCCTCATCTCTGTTCTAAAGGGAAATCTTGTATTGTGAGGCTGTGCCCTCAGGTCCTAGACTCCCCCACTATAGGAAATATCTTCTCCATATCCACTCTATCTGGGCCTTTCAGTATTCGGTAAGTTTCAATGAGGTTCCCAACGTACTCTTCTGAACTCCAGTGAGTACAGGCTCAGAACCATCAAATGCTCCTCATATATATCTGAGCTCTTTCCAATGCCAGCACATCCTTTCTTAGATAAGGGGCTCAAAGCTGCTGACAATCCTCCCAGTGCAGTCTGACCAATGCCTTATAAAGCTCTGCATTACATCCTTGCTTTTATATTCTAGTCCTCTCTGTGTAAATTGTTGGGGGTCAGAGTTGGTGGGTCAGGTAAGTAAGAGGGGTCTAGAGAGAGGGCTGGGAGGAGCAGGGTTGAAGGTCGGGTGTTTGAGATGTCAGGGTTGCAGTGGGAGGAGGATGTCCCCTGACCTCAGTTCTGCTCTTACACAGGGTGACAGCAGCATCCGTTACTATGAGGTGACAGACGAGGCTCCCTACGTCCACTTCCTTTCCATGTTCTCAAGCAAGGAATCACAGAGGGGCCTCTGCTACATGCCCAAGAGGGGCCTTGACATCATGAAGTGTGAGATCGCCAGGTAAAGGAAGACGGGGAGTTCCAACCCAGGCTGCTTACACACGCGGTCCCACAGGCACAGTCTCAACATGCGCAATACAGCATGGCATACACAGACGAGTACGCAGTCCCAGACACAATCCCACGTACACAGACCAGCATGCGGTCCCAGACAATCAGAGACCCTCGCATTGACATGCTTCCACGTACACAGGCAGAGCGCAGACACAGTCCCAGAATGTCTGAGACTCTCCCCCAGCGCACGTCCCGGAGTGTCTGAGAATCTCCCCCAGCGCACGTCCCGGCGTATCTGAGACTCTCCCCCCGCGCACGTCCCGGAGTGTCTGAGACTCTCCCCCAGCGCACGTCCCGGAGTGTCTGAGACTCTCCCCCCACGCACGTCCCGGAGTGTCTGAGACTCTCCCCCAGCGCACGTCCCGGAGTGTCTGAGACTCTCCCAGCGCATGTCCCGGAGTCTCTCAGACTCCCCCAGCGCACGTCCCGGAGTGTCTGAGACTCCCCCAGCGCACGTCCCGGAGTGTCTGAGACTCCCCCAGCGCACGTCCCAGAGTGTCTGAGACTCTTCTCAGACGAGGTCCCAGACTGTCTGGGACTCTGCCCCAGTACACGTCCCGGAGTGTCTGAGACCCTGTCCTCTCTCTGTTCCAGGTTCTACAAACTCCACGAGAGGAGGTGCGAGCCTATCGTGATGACGGTCCCACGTAAGGTGAGTCCCAGGTCCCAGACCCTATGCTAAGATGCTCGCACTCCCCGTTCCCGGCACAGATACATGGAGACCAGGGCACAGACGCTCCATCTCTCTGTGCTGACTGGATCACACTTTTGTTTCCTGCCCTGTTTTTTAATTACAAAAAATATTTATTTCAATTTCTATTTCTATTACAATATTACTACAAAAACGCTAGAGACTAACACTAACCAAATCAAAGTTTCATGCTACTGTCTGGGAGTTTGTACATTTTCCCTGTGACCGCATGGGTTTTCTCCGGCTGCTCTGGTTTCCTCCCACAGTCCAAAGACGAACCGGCTGATAGGTTAATTGGTCATTGTAAACTGGCTCATGATTAGGCGAAGGTTGAATCGGGTGTTGCAGGGTTGCAGACAGCACAGCCATGAAGGACTGTGAGGGCCTGTTCCACGCAGAATCTAAATCATTTAATTAATTAATTTGATTTAAAAAATTAAATGGTTTTTCTATCCCCATCGTTTATCCCATTTTTTCCCAAAATACATTTTTTGTAACTGCTACGTTGTACTTTGAACTACAACATAGAACACTACAGGCCATTTGGCCCATTATGTTGTACCAACCTTTTAACCTACAAGACCAATGTAACTCTTCCCTCTCACACAGCCTCCATTTTTCTATCATTCAGGAATCTTTTCAATGTCCCGAATGTATCTGCCTCTACATCACCTCTGGCAGTGTGTTCCACACACCCCAGCACTTTCCATATAAAAAGCCTACCTCTGACATCCCCCCCTGTAATGCCCTCCAATCACTTTAAAGTGATACCCCCTCGTATCGGCCATTTCCGCCTGGGGAAAAGCCAAAGACTGTCGACCTGATCTATCGTACGTCTCTTATCATCTCGTAGATCTCTATCAATAACAAAACTACAGACAATGACAGTGATTCAAACAGACTAAATTAAAATGTTCCCATCCTGATCTAGGGTGATATTTATTCCCTTTTTTAACAAACGTATGTTTATTGCAACTTTTACATTGCTCCAATATTACTACAAAAAACACTACAGACATCCCATCGCTTCCCATCCCTTTCCCATCGCTTCCCATTCCTATCCCATCGCTTCCCATTCCTATCCCATCTCTTCCCATCCCTATCCCATCGCTTCCCCATTCCTATCCCATCGCTTCCCATTCCTATCCCATCTCTTCCCATTCCTATCCCATCTCTTCCCATCTCTATCCCATCGCTTCCCATCCCTATCCCATCGCTTCCCATCCCTATCCCATCGCTTCCCATTCCTATCCCATCTCTTCCCATCCCTATCCCATTGCTTCCCATTCCTATCCCATCGCTTCCCATTCCTATCCCATCTCTTCCCATTCCTATCCCATCGCTTCCCATTCCTATCCCATCTCTTCCCATTCCTATCCCATCTCTTCCCATCTCTATCCCATCGCTTCCCATCCCTATCCCATCACTTCCCATCCCTATCCCATCGCTTCCCATTCCTATCCCATCGCTTCCCATTCCTATCCCATCTCTTCCCATCCCTATCCCATCGCTTCCCATTCCTATCCCATCGCTTCCCATCCCTATCCCATCGCTTCCCATTCCTATCCCATCACTTCCCATTCCTATCCCATCTCTTCCCATCCCTATCCCATCGCTTCCCATTCCTATCCCATCTCTTCCCATTCCTATCCCATCTCTTCCCATCTCTTCCCATTCCTATCCCATCGCTTCCCATTCCTATCCCATCTCTTCCCATTCCTATCCCATCTCTTCCCATCTCTATCCCATCGCTTCCCATCCCTATCCCATCACTTCCCATCCCTATCCCATCGCTTCCCATTCCTATCCCATCGCTTCCCATTCCTATCCCATCTCTTCCCATCCCTATCCCATCGCTTCCCATTCCTATCCCATCGCTTCCCATCCCTATCCCATCGCTTCCCATTCCTATCCCATCGCTTCCCATTCCTATCCCATCTCTTCCCATCCCTATCCCATCGCTTCCCATTCCTATCCCATCTCTTCCCATTCCTATCCCATCTCTTCCCATCTCTATCCCATCGCTTCCCATCCCTATCCCATCGCTTCCCATCCCTATCCCATCGCTTCCCATTCCTATCCCATCTCTTCCCATCCCTATCCCATCGCTTCCCATTCCTATCCCATCTCTTCCCATCCCTATCCCATCGCTTCCCATTCCTATCTCATCTCTTCCCATCCCTATCCCATCTCTTCCCATCCCTATCCCATTGCTTCCCATTCCTATCCCATCGCTTCCCATTCCTATCCCATCGCTTCCCATCCCTATCCCATCTCTTCCCATTCCTATGAATAGACAGTAGACAGTAGGTGCAGGAGTAGGCCATTCGGCCCTTCTAGCCAGCACCGCTATTCACTGTGATCATGGCTGATCATGCACAATCAGTACCCCGTTCCTGCCCTCTCCTCATATCCCTTGACACCGCTATCTATAAGAGCTCTATCGAACTCTCTCTTGAATGCATCCAGAGACTTGGCCTCCACTGCCTTCTGGGGCAGAGCATTCCACATATCCACCACTCTCTGGGTGAAAAAGTTTTTCTGCATCTCTGTTCTAAATGGCCTACCCCTTATTCTTAAACTGTGGCCTCTAGTTCTGGACTCACCCATCAGCAGGAACATGCTTCCTGCCTCCAGCGTGTCCAATCCCTTAATAATCTTATATGTTTCAATCAGATCCCCTCTCATCCTTCTAAATTCCAGTGTATACAAGCCCAGTCGCTCCAATCTTTCAGCATATGACAGTCCCCGCCATCCAGGGAATCAACCTCGTGAACCTACGCTGCACTCCCTCAATAGCAAGAATGTCCTTCCTCAAATTTGGAGACCAAAACTGCACACAATACTCCAGGTGTGGTCTCACCAGGGCCCTGGACAGCTGCAGAAGGACCTCTTTACTCCTATACTCAATTCCTCTTGTTATAAAGGCCAGCATGCCATTAGCTTTCTTCACTGCCTGCTGTACCTGCATGCTTGCTTTCATTGACTGATGTACAAGAACACCTAGATCTCGTTGTACTTCCCCTTTTCCTAACTTGACTCCATTTAGATAGTAATCTGCCTTCCTGTTCTTGCCACCAAAGTGGATAACCTCACATTTATCCACATTAAACTGCATCTACCATACATTTGCCCACTCACCCAACCTGTCCAAGTCACCCTGCATTCTCATAACATCTTCCTGACATTTCACACTGCCACCCAGCTTTGTGTCATTTGCAAATTTGCTAATGTTACTTTTAATCCCTTCATCTAAATTATTAATGTATATTGTAAACAGCTGCGGTCCCAGCACCGAACCTTGCGGTACCCCACTGGTCACAGCCTGCCATTCCGAAAGGGACCCGTTAATCACAACTCTTTCTTTCCTGTCAGCCAGCCAATTTTCAATCCATCTCAGTACTCTGCCCCCAATACCATGTGCCCTAATTTTGCCCACTAATCTCCTATGTGGGACTTTATCAAAAGCTTTCTGGAAGTCCAGGTACACTACATCCACTGGCTCTCCCTTGTCCATTTTCATAGTTACATCCTCAAAAAACTCCAGAAGATTAGTCAAGCATGATTTTCCCTTCATAAATCCATGCTGACTCGGACTGATCCTTCTACTGCTATCCAAATGTGTCGTAATTTCCTCTTTTATAATTGACTCCAGCATCTTTCCCACCACTGACGTCAGGCTAACCGGTCTATAATTCCCTGTTTTCTCTCCTTTCTTGAAAAGTGGGACAACATTAGCCACCCTTCAATCAGCAGGAACTGTTCCTGAATCTATAGAACATTGGAAAATGATTACCAATGCATCCACAATTTCTAGAGCCACCTCTTTAAGTACCCTGGGATGCAGACCATCAGGTCCCGGGGACTTATCAGCCTTCAGACTCAACAGTCTATCCAACACCGTTTCTTCCCTAATATAAATTTCCTTCAGTTCATCCTTTACCCTAGTTCCTTTGGCCACTATTACATCTGGGAGATTGTTTGTGTCTTCCCTAGTGAAGACAGATCCAAAGTACCTGTTCAACTCATCTGCCATTTCCTTGTTCCCCTTAATAAATTCACCTGTTTCTGTCTTCAATGGCCCAATTTTGGTCTTAACTATTTTTTTGCTATTCACATACCTAAAGAAGCTTTTACTATCCTCCTTTATATTCTTGGCTAGTTTACCTTTGTACCTCATTTTTTCTTGGCGTATTGCCTTTTTTGTTATCTTCTGTTGCTCTTTAAAAGCTTCCCAGTCCTGCGGTTTCCCGCTCATCTTTGCTATGTTATACTTCTTCTCTTTTATTTTTATACTGCCCCTTACTTCCCTCGTTAGCCATGGCCGCCCCTTACTCCCCTTAGGATCTTTCTTCCTCTTTGGAATGAACCAATCCTGCACCTTCTGCATTATTCCCAGAAATACCTGCCATTGTTGTTCCACTGTCTTCCCTGCTAGGGTATTGTTCCATTGAACTTTGGCCAGCTCCTCCCTCATAGCTCCATAGTTCCCTTTGTTCAACTGTAATACTGACACATCCGATTTTCCCTTCTCCTTCTCAAATTGTAGGTTAAAATTCCTTCCCTTATCCTTCCCCTTCTGATGCACCATCAATAACTCTCGGAGGCGTGAGTCAAGGTAGGCTTTTATTAGCTGGAAGAAAGCACCGTCAGCAGCAAGAGACCACCACACAGCATCCTGGAGACTGAGGGAGGAGCAGTGCCTCCAATCGCCTTTATACAGGGGTCTGTGGGAGGAGCCACAGGAGCAGTCAGCGGGGGGGGGGGGCGTATCCAGACAGGTATATGTAGTTCACCACACCCTCCCATCCCTATCCCATCTCTTCCCATCCCTATCCCATCTCTTCCCATCCCTATCCCATCTCTTCCCATCCCTATCCCATCCCTATCCCATCTCTTCCCATCCCTATCCCATCTCTTCCCATCCCTATCCCATCCCTATCCCATCTCTTCCCATCCCTATCCCATCTCTTCCCATCCCTATCCCATCCCTATCCCATCTCTTCCCATCCCTATCCCATCTCTTCCCATCCCTATCCCATCTCTTCCCATCCCTCTCCCATCCCTATCCACTAGAGACAATAACAGACTAAAACAGAGTAAATTAAAAGCTTCCCATCCCTATCCCCGCACAACATCTATTAAATGGTCTTTCCTGATCTCCCTGTTCATGAGTCTGTGATACCCAATGGTTCTGAAACACCTCTGTATCACCTGGGAAGCACCCGTGTCACATGTAAAACAGCCCTGTGTCACCCGTGTCACATGTAAAACAGCCCTTGTCACCCGTGGAACACCCGTGTCACCCGTGTCACATGTAAAACAGCCCTGTGTCACCCGTGTCACATGTAAAACAGCCCTGTGTCACCCGTGGAACACCCGTGTCACCCGTGTCACATGTAAAACAGCCTTGTGTCACCCGTGGATATTGCGGGTTCTTTTTCCACAGCGACCCAGTCACAAACATATTCCCTGAACATATTCAGGCAGTCCGCCCAGTCAGAACCCACTGCCTGTCTCCGGGACCCATGGGAGACAGCTGCAGGAGCAGGTTAACCAGGGCACCCTATGCGCTCCCACTGGATGACTACATATACAGGGTGGCGCTGAAACATAGCAGAAGCGAGGGGCAACACACACAAGATGCTGGAGGAAATCAGCAGGCCTCGGCCCTCTGCATCCACCCACACAGCCCGGCTCACCAGCACTGGGTCTGGCACCTTCCCTCATCAGTATCCAGGATCATATTCCCGGATGTGAGGGATCCGGGTGGGAGAGATGCCCCTCTGATGCGGGCTGATGTTCCAACTGTGAGAAATTCCCCCCGTCCCCCTATCTTCAGTGGTGTTCCAGGTGTGATCTGATCTGGGATCACATTCCAGTTGGGAGAGATTCCCATCCCCATCTGGGAGCACATTCCTGGCCGTAGGCATCTTCCTTTGATCTGCGCTGCCATTCCCGAAGGGAGGGATCAGTCTGGGTGGGAGGCGTGTGAGCTAGGCAGATGTTTCAGGTGGGACGTGGGCAACTGTTGTGGGTTTCCTGACCTTGGACCCATCTCTCTCTGTCCTGGCAGTCGGACTTGTTCCAGGAGGACCTATTCCCCGACACGGCGGGGCCAGATCCAGCTCTGGACGCGGAGGAGTGGCTGTCAGGAAAGGATGCCAGACCGATCTACATCTCGCTGAAGAACGGGGGCACCGGCCCCAGCAAGGCAAAGCCCTTGCAAATCTGTCGCAAGGTGCTGGACGTGAAGAGCAGCTCCCATGGGGGGGCCGGCTCCGCGGCCACAGTGGACGTGGTGAGTGCTGTGGGTTTGACTCCCCGGGGAACTGGTCCTCCCCCCCCCCCCACTGGCCCTGCGAAGGGCTCTCCGTGTGTCTGCATGTACATGGATCTATGTGGTTGTTTGCTTGCGAGAGAGAGTCTGTGTGCTGCTTGTGTAGCTCTACAGAGAGGCAGTGAGGTGAGTGGGAGAGTGTATCTGTATAACTGTGTGTCTGTGGCTATGTAACTGTGTGGGTGACTTGTATGACTGTGTCTGTGTGTGTGTCTCCGTAACTATGTATCTGTGCCAGACTATGTTTAAGTGTGGCTGTGAGTTACAGTGTCTCAGAATGACTGTGTGTGATTGATGTGTGACTGTATGTGTGTGACTGTGTGTGATTGATGTGCGACTGTATGTGTGTGACTGTGTGTGATTGATGTGTGACTGTATGTGTGTGACTGTGTGTGATTGATGTGTGACTGTGTTTGTGTGACTGTGTGTGATTGATGTGCGACTGTATGTGTGTGACTGTGTGTGATTGATGTGTGACTGTATGTGTGTGACTGTGTGTGATTGATGTGTGACTGTATGTGTGTGACTGTGTGTGATTGATGTGCGACTGTATGTGTGTGACTGTGTGTGATTGATGTGTGACTGTATGTGTGTGACTGTGTGTGATTGATGTGCGACTGTATGTGTGTGACTGTGTGTGATTGATGTGCGACTGTATGTGTGTGACTGTGTGTGATTGATGTGTGACTGTATGTGTGTGACTGTGTGTGAGTAATACCTACTGCCCGTTATGCCGCTGGCATTTAAGGCAGCAATGAAGGTGATAGAAACATAGAAAACCCACAGCACAATACAGGACCTTTGGCCCACAAAGTGTGCCAAACATGTCCCTACCTTAGAAATTACCCAGGGTGACCCATAGCCATAGGGTCCTCTATCTCTGGTACTGTTCATGGCTTCCTTCATCATGTTAGCTTCCTCTTGGTTTCACTCCTGTCAGCCATGCAAGTCCCAGGTGGAGACTCAGGAATACCATCACACTCAGATGGAGAAGGGTTCTTCGTTGCTGTTTCCATAACAGTTTTGTGTTTGACCAGTCAGGGTAGGTAGTCCTGAGCTGAACCCCGAACCTGGAGGACCAGTGGACCACTCTTAGTCTGGCCTCTACCCTTTGACCTGTTTGACACGGGTGGCCCTACCAGGAGCCAAAGTTTAAAGGTAACGTAGTTCTCTGGGTCATCGAGGCACACAAGCCTCCGAACCCAATGACAAGGTTGCGGTCCTCTTAGAGGGTAAGTGTGACTGTGTGTGGCTGTAATGGTGTAAG
Organism: Hemitrygon akajei; assembly: GCF_048418815.1. Classification (NCBI taxonomy): domain Eukaryota; kingdom Metazoa; phylum Chordata; class Chondrichthyes; order Myliobatiformes; family Dasyatidae; genus Hemitrygon; species Hemitrygon akajei. Next base: position 1,385,495 of record NC_133154.1, read on the forward strand.
TGTGACTGTGTGTGACTGTATCTGTAAGTGAGACTGTTTGAGTGTGTGCACAAGCATCTAGTGTGAACATACAGGGCTGCGTGTGAGTGTGTGTATGTCTATGTGTGAATGTGCATATTTCTGTGTGTTCATGCAGCAACGTGTGCAAATGTCTGTGTGTGAATGTATGAGCAACTGTGCATGTCCATGCACGTGTGTGCATTTGTGCAAGTGCGTACGCCTGTGCACAGGAAGTGTACAAGTACCTGTCTCAAAGTAGGCAGACGGTGAAGGCTGATGGGACTTACTCTGGCTGGAGGTCTGTGGTGTTGCACAGGAACCTCTGCTGTTGGTAATAAGATAGATAGATAGATAGATACTTTATTCATCCCCATGGGGAAAATACTCCCAGTGGCCACTTTATTAGGTACAGAGGGTACTGAGTGTTTATATATAAAAATGTAGATTGGTGGGTAAGTAGGTTTTTGTAGACAATATGAAAATTGGAGATATTGTGGATGGTGTACAAGGTTGCTAAAGGACATAGCAGGAAATAGATCAGTTACAGATTATGGGCAGTTAAATGGCAGATGGAGTTTAATCCGGGCAAATGTTAGGTGTTGTACAAATGTAAAGGGACAGGGCACAGTCAATGGCAGGACCTGTAATTGTGCTGACAGTCAGGTCATCCCATCACAGGATGGGAGTGGGGGCAGATGAGGCTCACCAGGGTGCTGCCTGGATTAGAGGAGATGAGCTGTAAGAAGTTGGCCAAACTTGGCTTGTTTGCTGTGGAGCAGCAGGGAGGTTTATAAATAAGCTTATGAGAGGCAAAGATAGAGCAGATAGCCAGTATCATTCTTGCGGAGTTGCGTCAGAATCAGCTTCATTATTACAAGACATATGATGTGAAATTTGTGGTTTTGCAGCAGCAGCTCAGTGTAAGATATAAAAATGACCATAAGTTACAGGAGAGAAGTAACAAGATGGTGCTTGTAGGGTTGTGGTCTGTTCGGGATCTGATAGCGGAGGGGAAGAAGCTTTCCCAGAATCATTGAGTGTGGGTCTTCAGACTCCTGGACCTCCTCCCCAATGGAGAAGAGGGCACGTCCCATACGGTGAGGGTCCTTAGTGATAGATGCTGCCTTCCTGAGGCATCGCCTCTTGAGGATGTCCTCAATGGTAGGGAGTGTTGTGCCCGTGAGGAAGTTGATTGAGTCTGCAACCCTCTTGTGATCCTGTGCATTGGAGCCTCCAGAACAGACAGTGATGCAGCCTGTCAGAATGCTCTCCATGGTACATCTGCAGAAATTTGCAAGTATCGTGGTAACATGGGCCTCCTAGTATTCAGTAGGAACTTGAAGAGCATGCACTTAGATAAATTGCTCATGGTTGTTAGAATGGGGGGGCGTCTATCGGTGGGAGATTTTAATTTCTGCTGTAGTGACCAGACTATTGGGCTACTCCGCCCGTTAGGGGCCTGGACAAGGTGAAATCTTTAAGATGTGTCTCCTGGGCAAATACATCCCGTCCTTACTTGGGAGGGTGCGATGCTGGAATTCCTCTTGGGGAACGAGACAGCGGGCAGTCAGGGAGCGTGTCGGCTCCAGTGACCATAATCCGATCACATTTAGGATGGCTTCTGATTTATCTTCATGCTGATGTGGTCTGCAGTACACTTCTCTATGTGACTAGCAACAGAATCCACGCATCTCTCAATGTTTACATCGTTGCCTCCCTGATCGTTCTCCATTTGGTACGTGGAGCTCAGAAAAACAGAGGGCTATGGGTAACCCGAGTAATTTCTGAGGTAGGGACATGTTTGGCACAGCTTTGTGGGCCGAAGGGCCTGTGTTGTGCTGTGGGTTTTCTGTTTCTGTTTGGTGTTTCCAAAGCAGTCAGTCTTGCAGTGCTGAAACTGGCCCCTTGGGCCACGTTTCTCACCAGCTTCAGAATTGTTTTGGCCTGGTAATCGCAAACAAGAGAAAATCTGCAGATGCTGGAAATCCAAGAAACACACACAAAATTTTGGAGGAACTCAGCAGGCCAGGCAGCATCTATGGAAAAGAGTATACAGTTGCTGTTTTGAGCTGAGGCCCTTCATCAGGACTATTTAATTAGCATGCAGATTTGTATATAGGGTGTTTCTTGGCAGTGACCAGTGTGCTGAGCTGCCTTTTAAAAATCTCATTCAGATCTGAAGACTGGTTGCTGTTAAAGTTAATATTCGCTCTATTCCATAGCCCCAGAATACACTCTACATTATCTTGCAGGTGTACAAGGAGCGGGTGAGGCTTCACTTGAGAACTTTGTAGTTTTGGTCAGTCTATGGTTAACTGGAGACGGTGTAGAGGAAGAGATTTATGAGGATGAAGCCGGCACTCGAGGGCCTGAGAGGTTGCCCAGACTGGGTTCAGAACATAGGAGAATTGATGAGCAAGCTTATCGAAGTGTTTAAAATGACGACAGGCACAGAGAAGGTGGGCAGTCCAGAGCCAGGGGGTGTAGATGTTGGGCAAGGGCCATTGCTTACCACATAGAGGGTGGCAAGTCGATGCCAGAGGAAGTGATGGGGCAATTACAACGGTGTCATTGAGCACTTGATTGGTCCATGGAGGACAGAGGAAGTGACTGAGTCGGCACAGTGGTTGGCAGGGGCTAGGTGAGCCAAAGGGCTTGCATTCTGAGGATTGGAGAATGGCTAATGTTATCCCACTTTTTAAGAAAGGAGGGAGGGAGAAAACAGAGAACTATCGACCTGTCAGCCTAACATCAGTAGTGGGGAAGATGCTAGAGTCCATTATTAAAGATGAAATAGTGGCATATCTAGATAGCAGTGATAGGATTGGGCCAAGCCAGCATGGATTTACTAAGGGTAAATCATGCTTGACTAATCTATTGGAGTTTTTCGAGGATGTAACCAGGAAGTTAGACAAGGGAGATCCAGTGGATGTAGTGTACCTCGATTTTCAGAAGGCATTTGATAAGGTCCCACATAGAAGATTGGTGGGTAAAATCAAAGCTCAGGGCATCGGGGGGAAGGCATTGGCATGGATAGAAAACTGGTTGGCAGATGGAAAGTAAAGGGTAGCGGTGAATGGGTGTTTCTCAGAATGGCAGGTGGTGACTAGTGAGGTGCCACAGGGCTCGGTATTGGGACCACAGCTGTTTACCATTTACATCAACAATTTAGATGAAGGCATTGAGAATAACATCAGCAAGTTTGCTGATGATACTAAGCTGGGTGGCAGTGTGACATGTGATGAGGATGTTAGGAGAATTCAGGGTGACTTGGATAGGCTGGGTGAGTGGGCAGATACTTGGCAGATGACGTTTAATGTGAATAAGTGTGAGGTTATCCACTTTGGGAGTAAGAACAGGAAGGCAGATTATTATCTGAACGGTGTAGTTAGGTAAGGGAGAAATACAAAGAGATCTCGAGTCCTTGTTCATCAGTCACTGAAGGTGAATGAGCAAGTGCAGCAGGCAGTGAAGAAGGCTAATGGAATGTTGGCCTTTATTACAAAGGGAATTGAGTACAAGAGCAAGGAAATCCTCTTGCATTTGTACAGGGCCCTGGTGAGACCACACCTGGAGTATTGTGTACAGTTTTGGTCTCCAGGGTTAAGGAAGGACATCCTGGCTGTAGAGGAAGTGCAGCATAGATTCACAAGGTTAATCCCTGGGATGTCCGGACTGTCTTACGCAGAGAGGTTAGAGAGACTGGGCTTGTACACGCTGGAATTAAGGAGATTGAGAGGGGATCTGATTGCAACATATAAGATTATTAAGGGATTGGACAAGATAGAGGCAGGAAATATGTTCCAGATGCTGGGAGAGTCCAGTACCAGAGGGCATGGTTTGAGAATAAGGGGTAGGTCATTTAGGACAGAGTTAAGGAAAAACTTCTTCTCCCAGAGTTGTGGGGGTCTGGAATGCACTGCCTCGGAAGGTAGTGGAGGCCAATTCTCTGGATGCTTTCAAGAAGGAGCTAGATAGGTATCTTATGGATAGGGGAATCAAGGGATATGAGGACAAGGCAGGAACCGGGTATTGATAGTAGATGATCAGCCATGATCTCAAAATGGCGGTGCAGGCTCGAAGGGCCGAATGGTCTACTTCTGCACCTATTGTCTAGCTGTGCTGTTTTGCTCTGTGACCCTGAGTTGTGTGCGTAACTGTGGGCATTGAGTGTGAGATTGTGCCTCTGAGCTGTCCCCCTACCCCCTCATTCTCCCAACAGATCCTAACTCAGTAACTACCTGCATCTTCCCCACTTCCTAAAAATCTCTTCACCCAAAACCTTCTCACCCTTTCCCCGACCCTCATCTCACCCTTCTCTCCCCACACTCCACTGACCCTCCCTCTCCCCAACCACTTTCACCTACCTACCCCCAATGCCCCCTTCTCTCCCCACACTCCACTGACCCTCCCTCTCCCCCAACCACTTTCACCTACCTACCCCCAATGCCCCCTTCTCTCCCCACACTCCACTGATCCTCCCTCTCCCCCAACCACTTTCACCTACCTACCCCCAATGCCCCCTCTCCCCACACTCCACTGACCATCCCTCTCCCCCAACCACTTTCATCTACCTACCCCCAATGCCCCCTTCTCTCCCCACACTCCACTGACCCTCCCTCTCCCCCAACCACTTTCATCTACCTACCCCCAATGCCCCCTTCTCTCCCCACACTCCACTGACCCTCCCTCTCCCCCCAACCACTTTCATCTACCTACCCCCAATGCCCCCTTCTCTCCCCACACTCCACTGACAATTTCTCCGCTCTCTCCCCAGACTCAGGTCATCGAGAGCCTTCGGGCAGATATCGAGAAGCTGAGGGCGACCGTAGAGGATCAGGGACAGCGAATCGCTCAGCTGGAGGGCAAGGAGTGAGCTCTCCCAACCACCCCCGTCCCACGCTGCTCCCGAGACCACCTACCTACCCTCCCATCCCAGTGGGTGCTGCCTTACCTCCTCCACCCCCCTCCCCACAAAGGGGTCTGGGGAGCAGGGGGATGGCTGTGAGGCACCTGTCCCACACAGGAACCCCTCCCCTTTACATACATTAGATTCACTGTGAAGCTCCTTAAAGGAGCAGTCCCGAAATTGGATACTGTACTCTGCTCTTGGATCGGGGATCCGATTAAAATGAGGGATCCCTTCCCACTCTCCTGCCCTCCCATCTCTCCTTGGGTAGGGCATGGAAGAGGGTTGGACAGAACAAAATTTGATGTCCATTCTACCCCACTTCCCCCCACCCCCGTTATGAGCCTCGTCAGTGGGTGGGGTGGGGCGGCTGAGCTCTCCAATGAGGAGGCAAGCTTCTTCTGGGTGGGGAGGGGGAGGGAGATGGATGGGGGGGGTGAAGAGAGTTCTAGTGGAGGATCAGAGGAACTTCCATCAAATGTCACCCGGGAAGTGGGGGGGCGGGGGGGGGGAGCTCTTCTTGCTTTTTAAAAAGTAACTGCATTTGGCTTTTGTACCGGAGACCTTTCTGCGTGGAGATCTCCCACACATCCCTCTCTCGCGAGCGGGGTCAGAGGGAAGGTGGGGGTGGGGACAGAGAGAGGGAAGTTGCAATGAGGTAGAAGAGGTAGGGGAGTGAGGGAAGGAAGAGAGGGTTGAAAGTGATGAGAGAGAGGTGGTGAGGGAAAGAAGGGATAGCGAAGATGTGGGTTGAGATGTGACGAGCAAAGGACGGGGGTGGGAGGAAATGGAGAAGATGGCAGCAGCTTTAGAATGAAAACCCCTTGCCAGGCTGGGAAGGGCTCCTGTACACCGCGGTTCCATGTGTGAGATCCATTGCTTTATTAAATGAGAACAGACTCTGTTATCTGGTGTCCAGTTCCCTCAAAGACTTGTGTGCTTGTGTCCCACCGCGGACCGCCTGTCCCCCAAATCCACCGCCAGGAGCGGGGCTGGTCAGTGTTGGATTTACACAGACCTGGGGCCTCAGAATGTGACTGAGAGCCAGGTGTTGGGGGCTGCATTTGATTTACACAGATCCAGAATTGGTGAAGACAGTGCCATTAATCAACTGAGGACCAGAAAAACCAGATTTATTGAGTATTGGGGGGGGGGGGGGGGGAACCTGAAGGGGGGGGAGGGTCTGTCTCAGCTTGTGCTGTTGACCTCAGGACCCCGGGTGGCCTCCCACTGTTCGAGGGTGAGGGTCTTCAGTTCCAGCGCGTGGATGGACTTCAGTTCCTCACTCAGACACCCGTTCACCATCCTGTACAGGAAACACAGGCTGTCAGGACAAATATACGCAAACTCATCCCCATCATCCCTCCCTCCCAAACAGTCCTTCATTCCCCCACACCACATCCCGTCTCCATCATCCCCTCCCTCCCCCTCCCCCAAACAGCCCTTCATCCCCCACACCACTTCCCGTCTCCATCACCCCTCCCTCCCCCCAAACAGCCCTTCACCCCTCCCACACCACTTCCCGTCTCCATCACCCCTCCCTCCCCCCAAACAGCCCTTCATCCCCCCACACCACTTCCCGTCTCCATCACCCCTCCCTCCCCCCAAACAGCCCTTCACCCCTCCCACACCACTTCCTGTCTCCATCACCCCCTCCCTCCCTAACACCCATCCCTGGCACCCAGCTCCCCCCCCACAGCCGCCCACATCACCCTCTTACAGCTGTTCTCGGCACCCACTCTTTCCCCGTCTCTGTCAAACCCCCCCTACACCTGTCCCGTCTCTGTCACCCCTCCCCTATGCCCTCTCATTTCCACCCTCTCCCTGTCCTCCACCCCTCCTCGTCTCTGTTACCCCTCCTTCTCTATCTCCACCCCTCATCTGTAAACTTCCTCCCTTCCCTGCATCCCTCCCCATCTGCGTCACTCCCTCCCCATCGCCGTTACACTTACAATATGTCACCAAGATTCATCTTACTGTGGCCATACTCAACAAATCCAATAACTACGATAGAATTGGTGAAAGACCACATACACCAACAAGACGAACAACCGTTGCACAAAGGACAACAAACTTCGCAAATACAGAAAGAAAAGAAATAATAAAAAATAAATAAGCATTAATTAAAGAGAATATGAGATGAAGAGTCCTTGAAAGTGAGTTCCTAGGCTGTGGGAACAGTTCAGTGATGGGGCAAGTGCCTGATGGTCGAGGGTGATAACTGTTCCTGAACCTGGTGGTGTAGGTCCCGAGGCACCTGAACTGCACACTCCAGCTGGGCCTAACTGACTTTATAAAGATGCAGCAAAACTTCCCAATTCTTCAACGCAGCGCCTCGACTAATAAAGGCAAATATGCCCTGTCAACCTGTGTGGTTTAAAAAGGTAGCAAACTTTTTCACCAGAGGGTGGTCCATCTATGGACGAAGCTGCCAGAGGAAATACATTCGGCCAGGTACGTGAATGGGAAATGTTGAGAGGGACATAGTTTGAGGCAGGTACATTAACAACATGTAAAATACATTCGGCCAGGTACGTGAATGGGAAATGTTGAGAGGGACATAGTTTGAGGCAGGTACATTAACAACATGTAAAATACATTCGGCCAGGTACGTGAATGGGAAATGTTGAGAGGGACATAGTTTGAGGCAGGTACATTAACAACATGTAAAATACATTCGGCCAGGTACGTGAATGGGAAATGTTGAGAGGGACATAGTTTGAGGCAGGTACATTAACAACATGTAAAATACATTCGGCCAGGTACGTGAATGGGAAATGTTGAGAGGGACATAGTTTGAGGCAGGTACATTAACAACATGTAAAATACATTCGGCCAGGTACGTGAATGGGAAATGTCGAGAGGGATATGGGCCAAAGACGGGCAAACAGGAGTCTGGACTGAGGAGCTCGTCTCCATGCTGTATGACTCTGTCACTCTAGTTATCAGTTTGCTGGTTACTGTCCTTGCTCTCGTCATCTGAACTTGACACTGTCACCCTGTTTACATAAGACTATCTCAGTAGAACTCCCGTCATGGGACCTGACGGGGTACAGCACGCTGGTTTCCTGGTCTGACCCTGAGTCTGTTTCCAATATCCACAGCATCTCAGTACCAGGGCAGTTGCCCTCAATCCCCACCTGCCTGAAGCCTCATGGACCCGTCCACCGAGGCCTTCTCCCGCACCTCCAACAACTTCGGAGTCTCCCAAACCAAACGCTGGAGGAACTGAGTGGTCAGGCAGCATTTGCAGAGCAGAATGATCTGCTGATGAAGGGTCTCAGCCCAAATCATCAACTGTTTATTCCCTCCATAATGCTGCCCGACTTGCTGAGTCCCTCCAGCATTTTGTGTGTGCTGCCCTGGATTTCCAGCATCTGCAGAATCTCCTGTGCCTCTGACACATCCCTGAAGACTCATCCTATCAAAGTCGGGATACGGAAAAGATTCACGAGGGTAACACTGCAACTGGTGCAGTGCACAGTGGAGAGGCCTGTCTCACTGTCTCGAGGCCTTGGTCAAGCTGGCTAAGTGGGCCAAGGAATGGCAAATGGAGTTTAATTGGGATAAGTACAATGTGTTGTTTCAGGAAGGCAAATGTTCAGGGTGGACGGCAGAGCCCCGGGGAGTGTTTTACAACAGAGGGATCTTGCAGTACAGGTACCTGGTGCCCAGAAAGTGGCATCACAGATAGACAGGAGGGTGAAGAAGGTGTCTGACACAGTCAGGGTTCAGAGTACAGGAGCTGGGACGTTATGTTGCAGTTGTACAAGACGTTGCTGAGACCACACTTGGGGTGTTGTGTTTAGTTCTGGTCAGAAAGGATGTGATTCAGCTGGAAAGGGTTAATCAGGAAAGATTCACTGGGACTGGAGCGCTCGAGTTAAGGTGGGGCTGGGCAGGCTGGGACTGTTTTCCCTGGAGCCAAGGAGGCTAAGGGTGACCTGACAGAGGTTTATAACACCATGAGGGGTGTAGGCAAGGTGGATGGTCGATGGTAGAAAGTCTAGATCAGGAGATTTAATGTCAGAGGGCAGCGAAGGGGCAACATTTTCACCCAGAGGGTGGTCTGCACATGGAACGAGCTGCCAGAGAAAGTGGTTTAGGCAGGTACATCATCAACATTTAAAAATCACTCCGTTAAGTACGTGGATGAGAAAGGATTAGAGAGTTAGAGACCAAACACAGGCTAATGCGACCAACTCGGGAAAGCATCTAGTTTTTTAGGAACTAGATGGACCAAATGGCCAGTTCCTGTGCTGTATAAATCCCTGAATCTCTGACTCAACAGCCTTTCCCAGTCTGTCAGGGATCCTCCCTGCCGTGGCCGTCCGCCACCAGCTCCCCTGCTTCCCTTTTACACTTCTCCTTCTGAGTTTCCTGTTGTCAGCCCTGGCTTCGCAATCCCCTTAACGGCTTGATACCTTTCCGGCCTGCTGTTTCTCCTTCTCTTGCCTCCTCCCCTCATCTCAAAAAGTCGATCGTAAACGCCCCCACCTCCTCCTGGGAACACAGCCTGTACACCACCACTTTAAATGTTCTCCCTGCAAGGCAGCTCCCCCAGGTAACATCCATTCCCAGATCCTCCCCTTGTGGTGTTCCACCACCCCCCCCCCCCCAATGTCACACAGCTTAGAACCAGGCCCTTCGGCCCAATCAGGCCACACTAACCCAGATCCCCACCCGAGCCCGTCACATTTACCTACCCCTATCTCCATAAACCTTTCCTCTTCACATGCCTTTAAAATGTTAACAGTACATCCGTCTAGGGCAGCTTGTTCCACTCTCAGTGAGATACTCCTGTGAAAGTGGTTAAATTGTGATCGCTGGTCACCCCAATGCTCCCCCAACCAGCATGTGCTCCACTTGGCTGGGCTCCTCTCCCAGAACCAGGCCCAGCAACCCCACTGTCCTTGCTGGGTCAGAACCGAGAGTAGCACGCTTTAGGAACACCAGCTGTCTCACAGCTCCTCCTGGACACCCCAGTGCCTAATCGAAAATATGCATCTCCCACTACATGGGTTCTGGACTTCTCTAAGATGTCTGCTTTCTCTCACCAGCAGTGATATTCTCCCAGTAAATCCAAACGTCTGGTAGAATTTATAACCCGGTGTAATAAACCTCCAATAACCTGTCAGGTCCACAGGTCAACATCCTGGACAACTGGACAATACCCCACCGGAAACTGGACATTACCCCACCTAACATCCAGATACACACTTTTATAGTCAGAGCTCTCTAGCATAGAACCAGATTCTAACATCTGGACACACACAGAGCCCAATCACAAACACAGAAACAGGCCCTAACAACGAACGTAGAGCCCTACCACACAGAAACAGGCCCTAACAACGGACGTAGAGCCCTACCACACAGAAACAGGCCCTAACAACAGTCGTAGAGCCCTACCACACAGAAATAGACCCTAACATCGGAAGCAGAGGTCTAACACACAGAACGAGGCCCTAACATCGAATGCAGAGCCCTACCACACAGAAACAGGCCCTAACATTGGACACAGAGCCCGTCCACACAGAAACAGGCCCTAACAACGGACGTAGAGCCCTACCACACAGAAACAGGCCCTAACATCGGACGCAGAGGTCTAACACACAGAAACAGGCCCTAACATCGGACGCAGAGGTCTAACACACAGAACGAGGCCCTAACATCGGATGCAGAGCCCAACCACACAGGAACAGGCCCTAACATCGGACGCAGAGCCCTACCACACAGAAACAGGCCCTAACATTGGACGCAGAGCCCTACCACACAGAAACAGGCCCTAACACCAGACGCACACTTCTATAGTCACAGAGCTCTACAACACAGACACAGACCCATGGCTAAACAGTTTCCTGCCTAAAAATCTTGCCCTGAATATTCTCCTTTGAACTTACTCCCCTCCCCACCACCTTAACTGTATACCCTGTGGTATTAGATATTTCATCCCTGAGGAAAAAGATACTGCCTGTCTACTCCATCTGTGCTTCTCATAATCTTACACACAGCTTTTAGATCTCCCCTCAGCCTCTGCCGCTCCAGAGAAAACAACCCAATGTTTGTCTTGCCTCTCAATGCAGCTCATGGCCTCTAATCCAGGCAGCATCCTGGTGAATGTCCTCAGCATCCTCTGCAAATCCCCGTCACACTTGCTGCACCTTGCACACATGGGGCTCAGGAAAAACTGGGGATTGGTGAGGGAAGGTTTTACCATCCCTGGCTCTGGCTGTGAATAACACCCCCCCCCCCCCCATGTGTCTCACCTGTGTCGCTGCAGGAGGGGCTTTGATTCGAAAGCCTTGGCGACCACCAGCACCCGGAAACTGGTGGAGCATTTTTGGGCGGTGATGTCCTCTACCTCCTGGGGAGTAGATGAGAGGGTGCCGTTTAATTGCAATGGGAGCTGGGGTTGCAGGCTGGGACAAAGAAACAAAGCGATCCCCACTGCACCCATGGGTAACTCATCCCTACTGACCCAGGTGCCTACATTTCACCCATATCCCTCTGTACTAGGGCTTCCAACCTGGGGTCCCTGGTCTAAACCTTTCCTATCCATATACCAGTCCCAGTGTCATTTAAATGCTGTTAATGTACCTGACTCAACCACTTCCTCTGGTCGCTCGCTCCACATATGGAGCACATCCTGGATTAAAAAGCTTCTCCTCGTGTCCCAAATAACTCTCTCTCTTCTCACTTTAAACTTGTGCGCTCTGGTTCTTGATTCCCCAATCCCGACAGTGACTACCCCCGTTATCTACATCTCTCGTGCTTTTACTCTGGGGAAAACAGTCCCAGGCTGCCCCCCCCCCCCCCCCATGGTCTGTAAGCCTCTACAGCTTCTGTCTCCAGGAAAACAGTCCCCACCTGCCCAGTCTCTCCTTGTAACTCATGCCCTGGTGAATCTTTTCACTCACCCTTCGCTGACCAGAACAGCACACAGTGTGGTCTCTCCAATGTCCTGTACACCTGTAACATAACGTCCCAGTTGCTAAACCCAGCACCACGAATGATGAAGGCCAACATGCCAAATGCCTTTTTCACCAACCTGTCAACCTGTGACTCCATTTTCAGGGAACCATGTGCCTACACTGCTCGGTTCTTTTGTTCTACACACTCCCCAGGGTCCTGCCATTCACTGTGACCATCCTGCCCTGGTTTGACTCCCTAACCTGACTTCACCCTTGTCTGCGTTCAGTTCCCACTGCCTTCCTTATCCCAGTTCCTCAGCTAATCTGGATCCTGGTGTAACCAGAGACAACCTTCCTCACTGTCCACCACACCAGCAGAGTTAGTGTGGTCTGTAATCCCAGTAACCACGTCAATAACACTGTCAATCGAATTGTTAATACAGAGGACTGACCACGGTGGACCTGACACTGATCCCTGTGACACACCACTTGCCACAAGCCTCCGATCTGAACAATAATCTTCCACTACCTCCCTCCCTCTCCTCCCACTGAGCCAATTCTGGTAGCCAGCTGAACCTGGATCCCATGTGACTTTACCACCCAGACCAACCTAGCACATGGGACGGTGTCAAAAGCCTCAATAAAGTCCACGTAGATGACATCTATCACCCTGTTGTCTTTCATGCAATTTTGGTGTTACGCACAAACTTGCTAATCGTGGCACCTACTTCCTGATCTGAATTCTGGTCCTGGGAATTATCCGTTAGCAAATTCCTCCCAAGGTCAAAACCATGTACTTCCTATTGCAGTCTGCACTGGACCCACTGGTCAGAATTGTTCCAGTGAAAATCACCCTACACCCACCATAAAATTAATGAATATATTAGACCACAAGACATAGGAGCAAAATTAGACCATTTGGCCCATCAAGTCTGCTCTGCCGATTGAAATATCTCTCTCAATCCCATTCTCCTGACTTCTTCCCTAATTAAGAACATGTCAATCAACGCTTTAAGTTTATCCAGTGACGGCCTCCACAGCCACCTGTAGCATTGAGCCCCACAGATTCACCATCCGTTCCATACAGGAAATTCCTCCTCATCTCTGTTCTGAGGATGTGCCATCTGGTCCCAGACTCGCCCGATATCGGAAACATCCTCTGCACATCCACTCCGTGTAGGCCTTTCAATATCCGATGGGTTCCAATGAGATCTTCCCTCATTTTTCGAAACTCCAGCCAATACAGGCCCAGGGTCATCAAATACTCTCATACATTAACCCTCTCATTCCCAGGACCACTCTCGTAAACATCTTCTAGACTCTCTTCAATACCAGCGCATCCTTTGTTAAATAAGGGGCCCAAAACTGCTCACAATACTCCATTCGTCTGACCAATGCCTCAGCATTACATCCTTGATGAAGTAAGAAGCTGGGAGGTGATTGGTGGAAAAGGCAAAGGGCTGAAGGAAAAGGAATCTGATAGGAGAGGAGAGTGGACCATGGGAGAAAGGGAAGGAAGAGGGGCGCCAGAGGGAAGTGATGGGCAGGAGCAGAAGAGAAGGAATGAGAGAGAAATTAGAATGGGAATGGAAAGGAAGGGGAGGGGTGAGAAATTACTGGAAGTTAGAGAAATCAATGTTCTTGCCATTAGGTATTGATTTATTTATTGAGATACAGCAGTAACAGGCCATTCTGGCCCTCCGAGCCGCACTGGACAACAGCCCTGAGCCTAGTCATGGGATGATTTACAATGACCAATTGATCTACTAATTGGAACAGCTTTGGACTGTGGGAGGAATCTAGAGCACCCAGAGGAAACCCACGGTCACACAAATTCCTTACAGACATTGGCAGCAATTGAACCCAAGCGTTGTGCTAACCTTCGCTGCAAAAGAAAAGAACACTGGCAGGGATGATGGCAGAGCAGTAATGGCTGGAATTCCTGGAGGCAATTCCGAAGGCACGGGATATACACATCCCAAAGAGAAAGAAGTATTCTAAAGGTAAAAGACACAACCGTGGCTGACGAGAAGCTGAAGAAAGGGCATATAATAGAGCAAAGATTAATGGGAAGTAGAGGATTGGGAAGCTTTAAATACAAACAGAAGGCAACTAAAAATTTAAAAGTGTAAAAGAGAGGTGAGAATGGATATCGGACCGCTGGAAAACAAGGCTGGAGAGGTAGTAATGGGGGACAATGAAATGGCAGATGAACTTAGTAAGTAATTTGTCTATCAGGGCAGTACATGTGAGGTCTGAGGAAGCCACCTCAAAGCTACAGGACTGTTTTGACAACACGGATCGGGGCTTGTTTGCAAAGGGAGCAGACCTGGGGGAATATGCTGGTTCAGTCCAAGGATATATTTTAAGTTTTGCACAGAAAATGTAATAACACAAAAGACAATTAAGGTGTTTCCCGATCAAAAGCCATGGATTAACAGCAATGTGAGGGCACTACTCAGGGAGCGCGATGCGGCCTGCAGGTCAGGAGACAAACAAGCCTACAGTGAAGCACGGGGGAATCTCCACAGGGGCATCAGGGATGCAAAGTGCAAATACAAATCAGTTCGATAACAACAACCCCCGCAGTATGTGGAAAGGCGTAAAAGGCACTGACAGACTACACAACCCATAATCTGCTGCCAGATGATGACGTCACACTGCCTGATGTCCTAAACCAGTTCTTTGCTCGTTTTGATACTCGGAGGGAGGAGGCTGCTCCACTCATCAGCCCACCTGACGATGAGACCACACTGACGATGAGACCACACTGACGATGAGACCACACTGACGATGAGTCCACACTGACGATGAGACCACACTGACGATGAGACCACACTGACGATGAGTCCACACTGACGATGAGACCACACTGACGATGAGTCCACACTGACGATGAGTCCACACTGACGATGAGACCACACTGACGATGAGACCACACTGACGATGAGTCCACACTGACGATGAGACCACACTGACGATGAGTCCACACTGACGATGAGACCACACTGACGATGAGTCCACACTGGTCCTTAAGCAGCATCGGGGGAGTTCCACCCTGAGGAAGGTGAATACGAGTAAGGCAGCTGGCCCAGACGGGTACTGAAAGCATGTGCCGACCAGCTTGCTGAGGTGTTTACAAGTATAGTTAACCTCTCACTGCAGCAAGCTGCTGTTTCAACATGCCTTAAAACCTCCACCATCATCCCAGTGCCCAGAATATCAGCTGTGAAGTGCCTGAATGACTATCGCCCTGTAGCGCTGACACCCATAGTCATGAAGTGCTTTGAGAGTCCTGTGCTCTCACACATTAAGGCTAAAATCCCACCTGATCTGACAAACACCAGTTTGCCTACCGGGCAAACCACTCCACAGAGGATGCAGTCACAACAGCCCACCATATTGCTCTGACTCGCTTAGAGGAACCGAACACTTATGTGAGGATGCTATTTGTGGACTTCAGTTCTGCATTTAACACAGTCATCCCCCATAAACTGGTCAGCAAACTGAACACTCTTGGCCTTGGTTCCTCCCTGCACTCAGGGGTCATGGACTTTCTCACAGACTGACCACAGCAAGTCAGAGTTGGTAAGCACACCTCCATCACCCTCATCTTAACAACAGGCACCCCGCAGGGCTGTGTGATGAGCCCTGTGCTCTACACACTCTTCACACATGACTGCACCCCCATCTACACCTCCAACTCCATAATTAAATTTGCGGAAGATACCACAGTGGTTGGCCTGATCTCGGACGAGGATGAAACAGCCTGCAGGCTCGAGGTGGATCATCTGACGGAGTGGTGTAAGGACAACAACCTGGTCCTTAACAAAAGAGATGATAATTGACTTCAGGAGATCAGAGTACACACCCCCCTCCATATACATGGAGAGGTAGTGGAAAGTGTAGAAAACCTAAAGTTCATTGGAGTTATGTTGTCAAAGCAGCTGACACAGACCACCAACACCTCGCTGCTTGTAAAAAAGGCACAAGAAAGACTCTTCTGCCTCAGAAAGTTGAAACAGGCCAAACTCCCACAAAAGCTGTTGCTTAACTTCTACAATTTAATTGAAACTATCCTGACCAACAGCGCCACCGTGTGGTGTGCTAACTGCACAGCCGCTGAGCGACAAGACCTGCATCGTATGGTGAAGGCGGCCCGGGGAATTGTCAGGATGGAGCTCCCAGGACTGGACACCATCTATTCCAGCAGACTCAGGAAGAAAGCGATCAGCATAACCAGAGACACCACACACCCCGGCCACTCACTGTTTGACCTGCTGCCGTCCAGCAAAAGGTTCAGGACACTAAAAGTCAGAACAAATAGTCTGAGGGACAGCTTCTACCCCAGAGCTGTGGCCTCCATCACACCACTCCCACAGAACAATGACTGAAACTGTGAGCACACACACGCACTGACAGGGACTCAAATACTCGCACTAATGGCACTTTGTGCATTACTGTGATATTCTGGTGCTGCTTGCAACTTGTTTTCTGCTACTTTTCTATTTAATACTGTTTTTCCATTACTTTGTTATTTTTATCTACCGCTTTGTTTAATTGCCTGCGAGGAAGCCAAACAGAGTTTCATTGTACCTATGTATAATGACAATAAAGATCATTCAATTCAATTTTGCATCAGTCTTCACTGTGGAAGATGCTAGCATTATGGTGGAAGTTCTGGGTGTCAGTGCGCATGAAGTGTGTGAAGTTACTGTAACTAGAGAGAAGGTTCTTGGGAAACTGAAAGGTCTGAAGGTAGATAAGTCACCTGGACCAGATGGACTACACCCCAGGGTGAAGAGATCACCGAGGCATTGGTAATGATCCTTCAGAATCACTGGATTCTGGAATGGTTCCAGAGGACAGGAAAATTGCAAATGTCACTCCACTCTTCAAGAAGGGAGAGAATTCTGGAATGGTTCCAGAGGACAGGAAAATTGCAAATGTCACTCCACTCTTCAAGAAGGGAGAGAATTCTGGAATGGTTCCAGAGGACAGGAAAATTGCAAATGTCACTCCACTCTTCAAGAAGGGAGAGAATTCTGGAATGGTTCCAGAGGACAGGAAAATTGCAAATGTCACTCCACTCTTCAAGAAGGGAGAGAATTCTGGAATGGTTCCAGAGGACAGGAAAATTGCAAATGTCACTCCACTCTTCAAGAAGGGAGAGAATTCTGGAATGGTTCCAGAGGACAGGAAAATTGCAAATGTCACTCCACTCTTCAAGAAGGGAGAGAATTCTGGAATGGTTCCAGAGGACAGGAAAATTGCAAATGTCACTCCACTCTTCAAGAAGGGAGAGAGGCAGAAGAAAGGAAATATATCAGTAGGTGCAAAGACGTGGGAGCTGTTTGTTAGGGATGAGGTTTTGGGGTACTTGGAGGCAGATGATAAAACAGGCTGGTCGGCATGGTTTCCTCAAGGGAAAACCCTGCCTCACAAATCCGTTGAATACTTTGGAGAAATAACAAGCAGGATAGACAAGGGAGAAACAAGAGAAAATCTGCAGATGCTGGAAATCTGAACAACACAAACAAAATACTGGAGGAACTCAGCAGGCCAGGCAGCATCTATGGAAAAAATGCAGATGACGTTTCAGACCGAGACCTTTCAGCTGAACTGATGTTGTGTACTTGGATTTTCAGAAGGCCTTTGACAAGGTGCCACACATGAGGCTGCTAAACAAGTTATGAACTCGTGGTATTACAGGAAAGCTTCTAGCATGGATAAAGCAGTGGCTGATTGGCTGAAGTGGGATTAAAGGGAGCCTTTCCTGGCTGGCTGCCGGTGACTCGTGCTGTTCCATAGAATCCGTGTTGGGAGCAATTCTTTTATGTTATATATCAGTGATTGGGATGATGGAATTAATGGCTTTGTTGCAAAGTTTGCAGGTGGTACGAAGATAGTAGAGGGGGAAGTAGTTTTGAACAAAGAGGTGGCAGATGGAATACAGTGTCAGGAAGTGAATGGTCATACATTTTGCTAGAAGAAATGATTGTATATTTTCTAAATGCACAGAAAATTAAAAAATCTGAGCCGCAAAGGAACTTGGGAGTCCTTGTGCAGGATTCCCTAAAGATTAATTTACAGATTGAGTCTGCGGTGAGGAAGGCAAATGTGATGTTAGCATTCATTTCAAGAGGACTAGAATATAAAAGCAAAGATGTAATGTTGAGACACTGGTGAGGCCTGGAGTATTGTGAGCAGTTTTGGTTCAAAGGAGGTTCAGAAAAATGATTCCAGGATTGAATAGCTTGTCATATGAAGAACATTTGATAGCTCTGGGCCTGTATTCACTGTAATTTTAAAGAATGAGGGGTGACCTCATTGAAACCTAGCGAATAGTGAAAGGCCTTGATAAAGTGGATGTTTCCTATGGTGGGAGAGTCTAAGATCAGAGGAAACTACCTCAGAATAGAGGGGCGTCCTTTTAGACCGGAGATGAGGAGGAATTTCTTTAGCCATAGAGTGGTGAATCTGTGGAATCATTGCCACAGGTTGCAATGGAGGCCTAGTCTTTCAGAATATTTAAGGTAGAGGGAGAGGTTAATAGATTATTGATTGGCCAAGGCATGAAGGGATAGTGGGGGGGGGGGGGGGGGGAAGGCAGGAGATTGGGGTCTGAGAGGAAAATTGGGTCGGCCATGATGAAATGGTGGAGCAGATTCGATGGGCCAAATGGCCTAGTTCTGCTCCTGTATCTTAAGCTGCCCCACGTAGGAGGTTACCCAGAGGGATATAGAGTGTTACGCCTCCAGCCTGAGAGTGGCAGCACAGGAGGACAGGTTGGTGTGTGGATTCAAAATGGCTGGCCACTTGGATATCCAGCCTGTTGCCGTCCTAGTTTTCCTGTGATGCAAGTGCGCACTGCGACCTCTGGGTGCTCCCCCTCTGCAGCCTCTCAGAGACATCGTCAACCTCAGCACCCTGGTGACCCTCTCTCCCTCAGCCAGGCTTCCCTAATCAGGCCAGCCCTGTCCTTCACTCAATAGGAACGTAGTAAACCAGTCCCACCCCTTTACCTGCCAACACCTTCTCCCCATCAACCCTAGCAAGTTCGTGTCTAATGCCAACAAAATGTGCTTTGTCCCAAAGACAGGGCTTTGACTTGGGGACCACTTCTATCACATTCCATAACTATTTAAAAACCAACACAATTATGGTCACTTTTGCCTAAGTGCTCCGCCTGACTCATCAGTCAACTTCACAGGAGGAGTTCCCTCTCTGGCAAGGAATCTACATCTTGCTTAAGAACACTGCCCTGTTCACACCAAACAAATTCCACACCACCCAAGCCTCAGGAGAGAGGGTGGGGTGTGTGAGAGGAGGGCTGATAATGGGAGTAGAGTGGCTATTATGAACAGTCCCATTCAACATGAGGGAAGTTAGAAATCACCAAGTGTTACAATCCCATCATCGTGGCAGCTGTCTGCAATGTCCCAATATATTCCCTCCATGAATTCCCATTGGCTGTTCAGGAAAATATCCAACAATCCCATCAGAGGACATTGTTAAAGCTTTCATTAGTTCCAACCAGGTAATCAACATTTGGGGACCTGTTAATGTATCCATGAAACCCCAGGACACCAGATTAGACCCCAGCCTGTAACCCACTCCCGGGGATCTGTTATTCTGTATCTAAACCCCCTGAACCCCTGGATTAGATCCCAGCTTGTAACCCACTCCCGGGGATCTGTTATTCTGTATCTAAACCCCCTGAACCCCTGGATTAGATCCCAGTCTGTAACTCACTCCCAGTGATCTGTTATTCTGTATATAAACCCCCTGAACCCCTGGATTAGATCCCAGCCTGTAACCCACTCCCAGGGGCCTGTTATTCTGTATAAAACCCCCTGAATCCCTGGATTAGATCCCAGCCTGTAACCCACTCCCAGGGACCTGTTATTCTGTATATAAACCCCCTGAAACCCCTGGATTAGATCCCAGTCTGTAACCCACTCCCAGGAATCTGTTATTCTGTATATAAACCCCTGAACCACTGGATTAGACCCTGGTCTGTAACTCTGAAGCTCCATACAAACTAATCCAACTTTGTCGAACCTCTACATATTTTTCAGAACTCACTGCTCTCTTCCCTGAAATGTCTCGTTTGCTGATGTTCACTGTAAATAAAGATGAGGGATATTCATTTAACCCTGCTCCACAACTAATTAACCACATCCACCTTTCTCTCCCTAGTTCCCTTTTATGCTCCAAATATATTCATAAAATCTCTTTGGTTTCTCCTTTTTTCTCCCCTGGAACACAGAACACAGAGCAGACCAGCATCTAAACTGGCCCTCTGGCCCACCAAACTATATAAATGTCCACATCCATCCGCTCCCTGCGCATCCACGTCTAACGGCATCTTAAACACCTCTCATATCTGCCTCCATAACCTCCCCCGGCAGCACCTTGCAGGCACTCACCACACTCTGTGTTAAAAACTTTGCCCCTTTCAACCTACCCCCTCCACCTTCAAAGCATATTCTCCAGTATTAGCCATGGGAAAGATACTGCTGTTCACTCAATTTGTGCAGCTCATAACCTTAAAGATCTCAGCATGACCAGCGCTTTATAAAGCCTCAGCTTTATATTCTAGTCCTCAAACTGAATGCTAGCACTGCATTTGCCTTCCTCACCATCAACTCAACCAGCAAATTAACCTCAGACAACAGAAAATCTGCAGATGTTGGAAATCTGAGCAACACACACACAAATGCTGGAGGAACTCAGCAGGCCAGGCAGCGTCTATGGAAAAGAGTACAGTCGATGTTTCAGGTCAAGACCGTCCGGCAGGAGTTCTGCTGAAGGGTCTCAGCCTGAAATGTCGTCTGTATTCTTTTCCATGAATGCTCCCCGGCTTGCTGAGTTCCTCCAGCATTTTGTGTGTGTTGCAAATTAACCTGTAGGGATTCCTGCAAGAGGACTCCAAGTTGCTTTGCAACTCTGATTGTTTGTTCTCTTGCATTTTGTACCACATAACCTATTGTATAATATGGGATTATTTTATGTTGTAGTAACATGTTATTGAGCATGCGCTGTTGGGCGTGTATTGATCTGTATACGTGTTCAGTTCTGTTTTAGTTAGTGAAGAACCCTGTTAACGTAGCTCCAGTCTCTGGCGTTTTTATTAATGATATTGTTGTGTAAATGGCCACATACACAACACATTTAATACATCTGTTGAAGCCACTGGGATTCTCCTTCCCCTCATCAGCTAGAACAAGTTCACACCTTCTTTTAGTCCTCCGGATTTCCTTCTGAAATTTTTGACACTAATATGGTGCTTTCAGCAGGACCTCTATATACTGATTAGGGAAACTTTCCTGAAGACATTGGCCAAACTCTATCCCATCAAGTCCAAGTCAATACCTGGCAAATTAAAATCACTTTCTATCACAACCTCATGTTTGTGCAATCTCTCTACAAATTTGCTCCTCCAAATCGCGCTGGTTGGTCTGTAATATATTTCACGTCTTTTTAACATGCTATACTTCAAACCCCCCCCCCCCCTCAAACCCTGGGATTAGATCCTGTAATCCACTCACAGGGATCTATTATTCTATATATAAACCCTCTGGGCCCTTGATTAGATCCCAGTCTGTAATCCACTCCAGGGGACCTGTTATTCTATATATAAACCCCTGAACCCCTGGATTAGATCCCAGTCTGTAATCCACTCCAGGGGACCCGTTATTCTATATATAAACCCCTGAACCCATAGATTAGATCCCAGTCTGTAATCCACTCCAGGGGACCCGTTATTCTATATATAAACCCCTGAACCCCTGGATTAGATCCCAGTCTGTAATCCACTCCAGGGGACCTGTTATTCTACATATAAACCCCTGGATTAGATCCCAGTCTGTAATCCACTCCAGGGGACCCGTTATTCTATATTTAAACCCCTGAACCCACAGATGAGATCATAGTCTGTAAGCACTCCAGGGTCTGTGATTTTATAAATAAATCCTGCAAATGCCACGATCGTAACTCTCCTCCCACCCCAAGGTGATTTGCCTAGGATCTAGGAGCACTTGCAGCTGAGGAATTGACCTCAGGACCACTGCCCACCCTCCATCCCTCGCCTCCTCACCACGTGGTCTGCTTGCAGCTCTTTCAGCAGCTTCTCCCGGACCCCAGTCGCCGTGACACTCGCCATATTGAGGTAGGATCTGGCGGAAAAAGAGACAATGAGGTTGGTGTCTCGATTCCATCAAAATAAATTGCGGCTAGCTCGCATTTTTAATCAAAGTAAAGATTCAGAACGTCACAGAAAACTTTGCAACCTTTCAGTTCCGCTGCAATTCTGAACTCTGCGGCAGTGGTCCAGGCTCAGCAAGTTTCCCGGCAAAATAAACCACTTTCAAAGCATCTCAGTCTGGCGTGCGGGGCGGAAAGACGGATGTGCGCCTTCCTTCCGCCCTCCCTGCCCCACAGCATGATTGACAGCGCGATGTACCCAATGGTGGCGCGCTAATGTGCGGAGCTAGCCACTAGGAGAGTGGAGGGGGCGTAGCAAACCCGCTACACCAGCATTTCCTTAAAGGGGCCGCGGCCTCGACGACGTATGAGACGGAAAGGGAGAGAGAGAGAGAGATTGCATCCGGGGCTGCATTCGGCATTTTGCAAAGGCTCAGTTTGCTTCCGAGTTAAGGCCTCGGATGTTCAACTCAACTCCAAAAACACCTCCCTGCTGCACAAACCACTACAGTCGTGCCCAAAGACCGAGATTGCAGCGAAACCCTCCGGTTGTGTCCCAGCATCTTCATACTCCGATTTCCCAGTCCTCCACCGCTAATTATTCACCGATCCCGCAACCCTACGCCCCTAATCCCCGAAATCCCCTCACCATCTCCGTCAGCCCTCCTTGTCATACATCCCTCTCCTTCATCCTACACCCCTCACCATCTCCTTCATCACCCCTCTTCCCTATCTCCCTCCTCTACACCCCATCCCTTATACCCGTCCCTCAACATCTCTGTAGCTCTCACCCATTTATACTAGAAAATGCTCGAGTGTCAGGGGACAGAAGTGAGGGTTTTTGCTATTACTAAGGAGAAGGTGCTTGGGAAGCTGAAAGATCTGAAGGACGATAAGTCACCTGGACCAGATGGACTACACCCTAGAGGTGGCTGAAGAGATTGTGGAGTCACGTAACAATACATCAATAGGTTCAACAGGCACATTTAATGTCAGAGTAATGTATACAATATACATCCTGAAATTAGTTTTCTTCACAAACATCCACAAAACCATTATTTAAATGGTAAATGAAAAGCTAATGGAATGTTGGCCTTCATTGCTAGAGGGATTGAATTTAAGAGCAGGGAGGTTATGCTGCAACTGAACAGGGTTCTGGTGAGGCCACACCTGGAGTACTGCGTGCAGTTCTGGTCTCCTTATTTGAGGAAGGATATGCTGGCTTTGGAGGCGGTGCAGAGGAGGTTCACCAGGTTGATTTCAGAGATGAGGGGGTTAGTCTATGAGGAGAGATTGAGTCACCTGGACAGTACTCACTGGAATTCAGAAGAATGAGAGGAGATCTTGTAGAAACATACGAACGGCATAGAGGCAGGAAAGTTGTTTCCACTGGTAGGTGAGACTAGAACTAGGGGACATAGCCTCAAGATTCAGGGGAGTAGATTTAGGATGAGGAGATGAGGAGGAACTGCTTTTCCCAGAGAGTGGTGAATCTGTGCAGTTCTCTACCCAATGAAGCAGTGGAGGCTACTCAGTAAGTATATTTAATACAAGGTTGGATCGATTTTTACATAGAGGATCAAGGGTATGGGGAAAGGGCAGGTAGGAGGAGATGAGTCTATGGCCAGATCATTCAGCCTATTTTTCCAGCTGATGCAGATCCCTCTGCAAGCCATGATAGTCTTCTTTGCTGTCCAATACATCCCCAGTCTTGGTGTCACCCACACATTTGCTGATCCAGTTAACCACACAATTATCAAAGGACCCCGTAGAGCGGCAACCATATAATCCAATTTGATAAATTCAGGACGGTAAGTCCTAGCTTCATCACGATGTTACCTGTTAAGGTGAGAAAAGTGAATGTTTGAGAGGGAAAGCTAAATCAACTATGACAGAATATCACAACTGGTTCAATGGGCTGAACGGCAAAATGTGGACAACACTCCCACCTGGTGGTTCTGCCCCGCAATCGCGGGCCTCCGGTTCTTTCAGCAACACTGCCACCTTGTGGTTTCCCGCAAGATTCATTTCAGTGAAGAGGAGGCCGACAAATTGCAAGTCAGGCAGCGTCCTGTGACTAGTGGTGTGCCGCAGGGGCACGGGGTCTGTTGTTATGAGCGATCTGGATGATAATGTGGTTAACTGCATCAGCAAATTTGCGGATGACGCCGAGACTGGGGGTGTAGTGTACATCGAGTTTGCAGCGAAAATAAGCTCAAAAATGTCCGGCGGAATTTAAAGCAGAGACGTGCGAACTGTGCGCTTCGGTAGGACCAGCCAGGGTGGGTCAATGTGGATAGTAAGAGCTTTTTCAAGTATGTAAAAATAAAAGACAGATGAGAGTGGACAAAGGACGGCTAGAAAATGAGGCTGGAGAAATAATAAGGGGTCAAGGATGAACTAAGTATTTTGCATCAGTCTTCACTGTGCAAGACACTAGCAGTGTGCCAGATATTGAAGGGTGTGAGGGAAGAGAAGTGGGTGCAGTTACTATTACAAGGGAGAAGGTGCTCAAAAAGCTGAAAGACCTAAGGATACTTAAGTCACCCGGACCAGATGAACTGTACGCTAGGGTTCCGTAAGAGGTAGCGTTCGAGATTGTGGATTTATTAGTAATGATCTTTCAAAGATCATGGACCCGAAAATTGCACATGTCACTCCACTCTTCAAGAAAGGAGGAAATTATGGACCTTAGATGTTGGAGTCAATCGTTAAGGGTGAGGTTATGGACACAGGACAAGATAGGACAAATTCAGCATGGTTTCCTTAAGGGAAAATCTTGCCTGACAAACCCCTTCCCATTCATCCCCACCATCCACACTCCCAATGGGATGTCACCTGCTGCCATTCACCCCCACTGTCCACACTCCTAATGGGACCCCAACCCCTCTGATTCACCCGTACTCTCAACAGAACCCACCCCTTCCCTATCACCCGCACTGCCCACACTCCCAACGGGACCCCACCCTTCCTATTCACTCCCATCATCCACACTCCCAACGGGACCCCACCCTTCCTATTCACTCCCATCATCCACACTCCCAACGGGACCCCACCCTTCCTATTCACTCCCATCATCCACACTCCCAACGGGACCCCACCCTTCCTATTCACTCCCATCATCCACACTCCCAACGGGACCCAGCACTTCCCATTCTCACCCACCATCCAGCCAATGGTGCCTCATCCATTCACCCTCAATGGGCACCCACCCCATTCCATCCATTCCCAATGGGCACCCACCCCATTCCATTCACTCCCAATGGGCACCCACCCCATTCCATCCATTCCCAATGGGACCCCACCCCATTCCATCCATTCCCAATGGGCACCCACCCCATTCCATCCATTCCCAATGGGCACCCACCCCATTCCATTCACTCCCAATGGGCACCCACCCCATTCCATTCACTCCCAATGGGACCCACCCCATTCCATCCATTCCCAATGGGACCCACCCCATTCCATCCATTCCCAATGGGCACCCACCCCATTCCATCCATTCCCAATGGGCACCCACCCCATTCCATTCACTCCCAATGGGCACCCACCCCATTCCATTCATTCCCAATGGGCACCCACCCCATTCCATCCATTCCCAATGGGCACCCACCCCATTCCATTCATTCCCAATGGGCACCCACCCCATTCCATCCATTCCCAATGGGCACCCACCCCATTCCATCCATTCCCAATGGGCACCCACCCCATTCCATCCATTCCCAATGGGCACCCACCCCATTCCATTCACTCCCAATGGGCACCCACCCCATTCCATCCATTCCCAATGGGCACCCACCCCATTCCATCCATTCCCAATGGGCACCCACCCCATTCCATTCACTCCCAATGGGCACCCACCCCATTCCATCCATTCCCAATGGGACCCCACCCCATTCCATCCATTCCCAATGGGCACCCACCCCATTCCATCCATTCCCAATGGGCACCCACCCCATTCCATCCATTCCCAATGGGCACCCACCCCATTCCATTCATTCCCAATGGGCACCCACCCCATTCCATCCATTCCCAATGGGCACCCACCCCATTCCATCCATTCCCAATGGGCACCCACCCCATTCCATCCATTCCCAATGGGCACCCACCCCATTCCATTCACTCCCAATGGGCACCCACCCCATTCCATCCATTCCCAATGGGACCCCACCCCATTCCATCCATTCCCAATGGGCACCCACCCCATTCCATCCATTCCCAATGGGCACCCACCCCATTCCATTCATTCCCAATGGGCACCCACCCCATTCCATCCATTCCCAATGGGCACCCACCCCATTCCATCCATTCCCAATGGGCACCCACCCCATTCCATTCACTCCCAATGGGCACCCACCCCATTCCATTCACTCCCAATGGGCACCCACCCCATTCCATCCATTCCCAATGGGCACCCACCCCATTCCATTCACTCCCAATGGGCACCCACCCCATTCCATCCATTCCCAATGGGCACCCACCCCATTCCATTCACTCCCAATGGGCACCCACCCCATTCCATTCACTCCCAATGGGCACCCACCCCATTCCATCCATTCCCAATGGGCACCCACCCCATTCCATTCACTCCCAACAGAACCCCACCCCCACCGTTCCATATAAACACGAGACATCACTTTGTGTAACATTTAATATTGTAAATATCCAGAGAAATGATCACATGATTCAAATGGGGCAGAGGGACGGAGAGGTGTAGGGGAGAGAGTGATGAAAGAATAAAGGAGGGGTGAAGCAGAGTTAGGGAGAGGCTAGGGAAGTGGGAGGGTTGACAGAGACGGGGGAAGGAGGGAATGACAGACAGGGGAGGAGTGTAGGGGAGGGAGGGGATGACAGACAGAGGAAGGAGGGTGTCATGGAGCTGGGGAGGGGTGATAGAGACGGGAGGGAGGGGTTGACAGAGACGGGAGGGAGGGAGTCATGGAGATGGGGAGGGGTGACAGACGGGGAGGGAGGGGTGATAGAGACAGGGGAGGGTGTAAGGTAGAGAGAGTGTCATGGAGTCGGGGAGGGGGATTGGGACCAGTGAAATCCAGATGTGTGTCTGGGTTCAGCGCGGGTTCCTCAGGGCGACCACAACATCTGCAAACACAGGGACAGGGTGGTATCAGGAGGTGGGGAGCTGTGGTCCTGTCAGTCTCCCTCAAACACCCCACCCCATTCATCTGTATCCCTCTGTCCATCTCCTCACCTTTCCCCTCAGTCTCCTCCGTCCATTTTACTCATATTCCATTGTTCCCCATCCTCCATTTACCCCTCCCTTTTATCACTTCCTCTCTCCCTCCCTCTCCCCTTCCCGTTCTCCCTCCATCCACTCCCCTCCTGACACCCTCCCCTTCTCATCCACTATCCTCTCCATTCCGTCCATATCTCCGTCTCCCTCTCCCTCCCCACACACTCCCTGTCTTCACTGCCCTCCCCTCCGCCCCTCTCCTTCTGCTCCACTCGCTCCTTCTTTCCTATCCTCCTCCCCTCACTCTCTCCCTCACCTTTTTTCCCCTATCCCATCCTCGTATACATTCCCTCCCTCCACGTACTCTCCCGCCCTGCTTTTCTCTCCCTCACCTTCCCTTCCTCCACCCCACTACCCACACTCACCTCCAGTCACCTTTCCCCACTCCACCCTCAGTCTATTTCACTTTCCCTCCCTCATTCCACGTCGCCGTCTCACTTCCGACTCTCCCTCCCCTCCCTCTTAACCCTTTACCCATCTCTCTCCCCTGCACTCCCTTCGCTCTTTCATTCGCCCTCTACCCTCCCTCCTGCCCCTCCCCTCTCCCTACTCCCCACACTCACCTGCCAGCCGGCTGTTGCCAGAGGTTTGACCCTTGAACTTGCTCAGGAACAAGAGGCGACATCTCTCCATTCTCAGAGCTTCTGCAGAGAGACCGTCATCCATGAGATCCCCTCTGTCCTTACCTTCCCACCCCCTCCACTCTCACAACTCTGCCCTCCCTGGCCCCTATCCTCCCCACCTCCTCCCTCCACTCTCACAACTCTGCCCTCCCTGGCCCCTATCCTCCCCACCTCCTCCCTCCACTCTCACAACTCTGCCCTCCCTGGCCCCTATCCTCCCCACCTCCTCCCTCCACTCTCACAACTCTGCCCTCCCTGGCCCCTATCCTCCCCACCTCCTCCCTCCACTCTCACAACTCTGCCCTCCCTGGCCCCTATCCTCCCCACCTCCTCCCTCCACTCTCACCCCCTCCACTCTCACAACTCTGCCCTCCCTGGCTCCTATCCTCCCCACCTCCTCCCTCCACTCTCACCCCCTCCACTCTCACCCCCTCCACTCTCACAACTCTGCCCTCCCTGGCCCCTATCCTCCCCACCTCCTCCCTCCACTCTCACAACTCTGCCCTCCCTGGCCCCTATCCTCCCCACCTCCTCCCTCCACTCTCACCCCCTCCACTCTCACAACTCTGCCCTCCCTGGCCCCTATCCTCCCCACCTCCTCCCTCCACTCTCACAACTCTGCCCTCCCTGGCCCCTATCCTCCCCACCTCCTCACTCCACTCTCACAACTCTGCCCTCCCTGGCCCCTATCCACCCCACCTCCTCCCTCCACTCTCACAACTCTGCCCTCCCTGGCCCCTATCCTCCCCACCTCCTCCCTCCACTCTCACAACTCTGCCCTCCCTGGCCCCTATCCTACCCACCTCCTCCCTCCACTCTCACAACTCTGCCCTCCCTGGCCCCTATCCTCCCCACCTCCTCCCTCCACTCTCACAACTCTGCCCTCCCTGGCCCCTATCCTCCCCACCTCCTCCCTCCACTCTCACAACTCTGCCCTCCCTGGCCCCTATCCTCCCCACCTCCTCCCTCCACTCTCACCCCCTCCACTCTCACAACTCTGCCCTCCCTGGCTCCTATCCTCCCCACCTCCTCCCTCCACTCTCACAACTCTGCCCTCCCTGGTCCCTATCCTCCCCACCTCCTCCCTCCACTCTCACAACTCTGCCCTCCCTTGCCCCTATCCTCCCCACCTCCTCCCTCCACTCTCACAACTCTGCCCTCCCTGGCCCCTATCCTCCCCACCTCCTCCCTCCACTCTCACAACTCTGCCCTCCCTGGCCCCTATCCACCCCACCTCCTCCCTCCACTCTCACAACTCTGCCCTCCCTGGCCCCTATCCTCCCCACCTCCTCCCTCCACTCTCACAACTCTGCCCTCCCTGGCCCCTATCCTCCCCACCTCCTCCCTCCACTCTCACAACTCTGCCCTCCCTGGCCCCTATCCTACCCACCTCCTCCCTCCACTCTCACAACTCTGCCCTCCCTGGCCCCTATCCTCCCCACCTCCTCCCTCCACTCTCACAACTCTGCCCTCCCTGGCCCCTATCCTCCCCACCTCCTCCCTCCACTCTCACAACTCTGCCCTCCCTGGCCCCTATCCTCCCCACCTCCTCCCTCCACTCTCACCCCCTCCACTCTCACAACTCTGCCCTCCCTGGCTCCTATCCTCCCCACCTCCTCCCTCCACTCTCACCCCCTCCACTCTCACAACTCTGCCCTCCCTGGCCCCTATCCTCCCCACCTCCTCCCTCCACTCTCACAACTCTGCCCTCCCTGGCCCCTATCCTCCCCACCTCCTCCCTCCACTCTCACAACTCTGCCCTCCCTGGCCCCTATCCTCCCCACCTCCTCCCTCCACTCTCACAACTCTGCCCTCCCTGGCCCCTATCCTCCCCACCTCCTCCCTCCACTCTCACCCTCTCCACTCTCACAGCTCTGCCCTCCCTGGCCCCTATCCTCCCCACCTCCTCCCTCCACTCTCACCCCCTCCACTCTCACAACTCTGCCCTCCCTGGCCCCTATCCTCCCCACCTCCTCCCTCCACTCTCACAACTCTGCCCTCCCTGGCCCCTATCCTCCCCACCTCCTCCCTCCACTCTCACCCCCTCCATTCTCACAACTCTGCCCTCCCTGGCCCCTATCCTCCCCACCTCCTCCCTCCACTCTCACAACTCTGCCCGCCCTGGCCCCTATCCACCCCACCTCCTCCCTCCACTCTCACCCCCTCCACTCCCACAGTTGTGCCCTCCCTGGCCCCTATCCTCCCCACCCCATACTACTGAAATTCTCCCCCTCCTTTCGCCTCTATCCTCTCAATTCCTCCCCCTCCTCTCCTCCCACTCTCCTTACCTTCCCCTCACCTCCTGCCCACACACCCTCCTCACTCTCCTCTCCTCTTCTCTCCCTCTCTCTTCCACTGACCTCTTCCTCCATCTCACCCCTCCCCTCTCTTCATCTCCCTCCCTCCTCTGGACTTGCCCCCTTCCTTTCATCACCCGATCCCCCCTCCCATCTCTCACAGCCCCCACCCCATTTTTCCCTTCTTCCTCCCTCTCAGCCCCTCTCGTTATAATGAGCTAATGAGAATGGAAACAGTGTTCCAGGTGTGGTTTAACCAGAGATTTATTAAGCTTCAACATTACCTCACAGACCCTGAACTCAACGCCTTCTTGACCTCCCTACCAACTTGCACAGCAACTTCCAGAGATCTTTGGTCATATTCCAAAGCGAAAAGCCCCAGCTCACTTGACCTGTCCTCGTAAGACATGCCGAACTCGACACTGCCTCTAGCCCTGCCAGTTTGCATTCTCACTGGATCCCAAGGTCACCTCATCAGCCTGCTGCCTAGTTGCGCACCTTCCTCTGACATCTGCACTGAGCCTGCAGCGGGCACGTTGGAGTAGTCCGAGGATTCCATCTTCTCGTAATCTGGGAGAGAATGCAGGAGGAGGGGTGAAGGTGGGGCAGTATAGAGTTCACTCAGTAGGATTGTGTGATGGGACAGTGTGGAGGGAGTTTCACTCTGTGTCTGACCCCGGGAGTGTGTGATGGGACAGTGTGGAGGGAGTTTCACTCTGTGTCTGACCCCGGGAGTGTGTGATGGGACGGTGTGGAGGGAGCTTCACTCTGTGTCTGACCCCGGGAGTGTGTGATGGGACAGTGTGGAGGGAGTTTCACTCTGTGTCTGACCCCGGGAGTGTGTGATGGGACGGTGTGGAGGGAGATTCACTCTGTGTCTGACCCCGGGAGTGTGTGAGGGGACGGTGTGGAGGGAGCTTCACTCTGTCTGACACTGGGAGTGTGTGAGGGGACGGTGTGGAGGGAGTTTCACTCTGTGTCTGACCCCGGGAGTGTGTGATGGGACGGTGTGGAGGGAGCTTCACTCTGTCTGACACTGGGAGTGTGTGAGGGGACGGTGTGGAGGGAGTTTCACTCTGTGTCTGACCCCGGGAGTGTGTGATGGGACGGTGTGGAGAGAGATTCAGTCTGTGTCTGACCCCGGGAGTGTGTGTTGAGACGGTGTGGAGGGAGTTTCACTCTGTGTCTGACCCCGGGAGTGTGTGATGGGATGATGTGGAGGGAGTTTCACTCTGTGTCTGACCCCGGGAGTGTGTGATGGGAAAGTGTGGAGGGAGATTCACTCTGTGTCTGACCACGAAAGTGTGTGATGTGACAGTGTGGAGGGAGATTCACTCTGTGTCTGACCCCGGGAGTGTGTGATGGGACGGTGTGGAGGGAGATTCAGTCTGTGTAAACACACTGACCTTCATCATCACTGTTCGACTGCTCTTTGTGGTAACTATTCACCTGTCTGCTCATCGGCTCATAGACCTCAGCATCTGGGAAAAGGTGGGAGATATTGTATGGCTGTAACCCCCCCCTCTCACACCACACCCTCCCTCAATATACCCCCTCCCACACCACACCCCTCCCTCAATACACCCCTCATACACCACACCCCCTCCCACAATACACCCCCTCCCCAATACACCCTCCCACACCAGACCCCTCCATCAATACACTCCTCCCACACCACACCCCCTACCACAATACACTCCTCCCAAACCACACCCCCTCCCATAATACACTCCTTCCACACCACACCCCCTCCCACACCAGACCCCTCCCTCAATACACTCATCCCACAGCACAACCCCTCCCACAATACACCCCTCACACACCACACCCCCTCCCGCAATACACTCCTCCCACACCACACCCCCTCCCACAATACACTCCTTCCACACCACAACCCCTCCCTTAATACACCCCTTCCACACCACACCCCCTCCCACAATACACTCCTCCCACACCACACCCCCTCCCTTAATACACTCCTCCCACACCACACCCCATCCCACAATACACCCCTCCCACATCAGACCCCTCCCACAATACACCCATCCCACACCCCCCCCACAATACACTCCTCCCACACCACACCCCCTCCCACAATACACTCCTTCCACACCACACCCCCTCCCACAATACACTCCTCCCACACCACAACCCCTCCCTTAATACACCCCTTCCACACCACACCCCCTCCCACAATACACTCCTCCCACACCACACCCCCTCCCTTAATACACTCCTCCCACACCACACCCCATCCCACAATACACCCCTCCCACACCAGACCCCTCCCACAATACACCCATCCCACACCCCCCCCACAATACACTCCTCCCACACCAGACCCCTCCCTCAATACACCCATCCCACACCCCCCCCCACAATACACTCCTCCCACACCAGACCCCTCCCACAATACACCCATCCCACACCCCCTCCCACAATACACTCCTCCCACACCACTACCCCCTCCCACACCACACCCCCTCACACAATACACCCCTCCTACCCCCAATACACCCCTCCCACACCAGACCCCTCCCTCACTACACCCCCTCCCACAATACACCCCCTCACACAATACACCCCTCCCACCCCCCCAATACACCCCTCCCACACCAGACCCCTCCCTCAATACACCCCCTCCCACAATACACTCCTCCCACACCACAACCCCCTCCCACACCACACCCCTCCCACAATACTCCCCCTCCCACACCAGACCCCTCCCTCAATACACCCCCTCCCACACCCCCCCACAATACACTCCTCCCACACCAGACCCCTCCCTCAATACACCCCCTCCCACACCAGACCCCTCCCTCAATACACCCCCTCCCACAATACACTCCTCCCACACCACACCCCCTCCCACAATACACTCCTCCCACACCACACCCCCTCCCTTAATACACCCCTTCCACACCACACCCCCTCCCACAATACACTACTCCCACACCACACCCCATCCCACAATACACCCCTTCCACACCACACCCCCTCCCACAATACACTCCTCCCACACCACACCCCCTCCCTTAATACACCCCTTCCACACCACACCCCCTCCCACAATACACTCCTCCCACACCACACCCCCTCCCACAGTACACCCCCTCCCTCTCTGCAGACTTCCATTCCCCTCTCAGAAAGTGGTACCACCAGGACTTCAAAACAGCATCAAATGTCCAAGATGGAATCCTCAATCTGAAGGGGAGATTGGGAGACAGAGAGACAGAGGGACACACGGGCAGACAGAGGGGGACAGACAGACAGAGGGACAGGCAGACAGAGGGGGACACACAGACAGAGGGACACACAGACAGAGGGGGACAGACAGACAGGACACAGACAGACAGAGGGGGACAGACAGACAGAGACACCCAGACAGAGGGGGACAGACAGACGGGACACAGACAGACAGAGGGGGACACACAGACAGAGAGGGTGAGAGCTTTCTCAGTAGAGGGGGTAGGAGAGGCTTTCTACCTCATTGTGAACCTTACTGCCTGCCTGCACTTTCTCTGTAACTTTAACTTTATTCTGTGCTCTGTTATCGCTCTGCCTCGATCTGATCTGAGTGAAATCTGCAAGACAGGACGTTTAGTGAGGCTCAGCACCTGTTCCAAGACAGGGTGAAACGTTTTCATGTGCCATCCTGGACAGATCATTTATACAGGAATACATCGAGGTGGGGAAAAGGAATTAGAGAGGGGATGGGGAGGGAGTGGGTTGGAGAGAGGATGGGGAGGGAGAGGGTTGGAGGGGCGATGGGGAGGGAGTGGGTTGGAGAGGGGATGGGGAGGGAGAGGGTTGGAGGGGCGATTCGGAAGGAGTGGGTTGGAGGGGCGATGGGGAGGGAGTGGGTTGGAGAGGGGATGGGGAGGGAGTGGGTTGGAGAGGCGATGGGGAGGGAGTGGGTTGGAGAGGGGATGGGGAGGGAGTGGGTTGGAGAGGCGATGGGGAGGGAGTGGGTTGGAGGGGTGATGGGGAGGGAGTGGGTTGGAGAGGGGATGGGGAGGGAGTGGGTTGGAGAGGGGATGGGGAGGGAGTGGGTTGGAGAGGGGATGGGGAGGGAATGGGTTGGAGGGGTGATGGGGAGGGAGTGGGTTGGAGGCGATGGGGAGGGAGTGGGTTGGAGAGGGGATGGGGAAGGAGTGGGCTGGAGAGGGGATGGGGAGGGAGAGGGTTGGAGAGGCGATGGGGAGGGAATGGGTTGGAGGGGCGATGGGGAGGGAGTGGGTTGGAGAGGGGATGGGGAGGGAGTGGGTTGGAGAGGGGATGGGGAGTGAGTGGGTTGGAGAGGGGATGGGGAGGGAGTGGGTTGGATGGTCGATGGGGAGGGAGTGGGTTGGAGAAGGGATGGGGAGGGAGTGAAACAGGAAGGGAGAGGAGAGGAAGGAGGAAAGAGCAAGGGAGAGAGCGGGAGTGGAAGGTGGAGAGTAGAGGGATGGGGACAAGGTGGAGAGAAGGGGAGCAGGACAGGGGAGGGAGAGGGGGAGGTGAGGGAGGAATGGGGAGAGAGAGGGCAAAGACTGATTTGGACAGTCAGACTCCATCAATCCTCTGCAGCCGAACCTCTGCCACTCCCCATTGTATCTGCTCTTTGACGTTCATGACTCACGCACAACCAGAACCCCCGAGTGAATGAGCGATCTCACCAGTGGCACAGTGAATCTCTGCCTTGGTCTGGAACGGTCCCACGTCAGAATCCGGGTTCATGTAGTCTGGAGATGAAACAGCAGGTTAGAACGTAAAGCTGAGAACGGTGCGGTGAAGGACTGGTCCTTAAACAGCACCTGTGGTGCTGGCCATTTCCACCTCAGAAACACTGTCCACCCTGCCTGGAAGCTCAAAGTAAAATCATTATCAAGCCACATCACACACTACCTAGAGATCGACGACCCTGCAGGCATTTACAGCAAAATGAAGAAATACAACAGAGAAAGAAACCACACATAAACACGGACTGATCAACAATCAGAAGACAAACTCTGCAAATTAGTGAATAAAACTGAGATATGTGTCAGCACTGGTGTCTCCACGGCACTGGTGTCTCAATGGCATTGGTGTCTCCACGGCACTGGTGTCTCAATGGCACTGGTGTCTCAATGACACTGGTGTCTCCACGGCACTGGTGTCTCAATGGCATTGGTGTCTCAATGACACTGGTGTCTCCATGGCACTGGTGTCTCAATGACACTGGTGTCTCCATGGCACTGGTGTCTCAATGGCACTGGTGTCTCCATGGCACTGGTGTCTCCACGGCACTGGTGTCTCCATGGCACTGGTGTCTCCACGGCACTGGTGTCTCCATGGCATTGGTGTCTCAATGACACTGGTGTCTCCATGGCACTGGTGTCTCCATGGCACTGGTGTCTCCATGACACTGGTGTCTCAATGGCACTGGTGTCTCAATGGCACTGGTGTCTCCACAGCACTGGTGTCTCAATGGCACTGGTGTCTCAATGGCACTGGTGTTTCCATGACACTGGTGTCTCAATGACACTGGTGTTTCCATGACACTGGTGTCTCCATGGCACTGGTGTGTCAATGACACTGGTGTCTCAATGGCACTGGTGTCTCAATGACACTGGTGTCTCCATGGCACTGGTGTCTCCATGGCACTGGTGTCTCAATGACACTGGTGTCTCCATGGCACTGGTGTCTCAATGGCACTGGTGTCTCCACAGCACTGGTGTCTCCACGGCACTGGTGTCTCAATGGCACTGGTGTCTCCACGGCACTGGTGTCTCCACGGCACTGGTGTCTCCATGGCACTGGTGTCTCAATGACACTGGTGTCTCAATGACACTGGTGTTTCCATGGCACTGGTGTTTCCATGACACTGGTGTCTCAATGGCACTGGTGTCTCAATGGCACTGGTGTCTCAATGACACTGGTGTCTCCACGGCACTGGTGTCTCAATGGCACTGGTGTCTCAATGACACTGGTGTCTCCATGACACTGGTGTCTCAATGGCACTGGTGTCTCAATGACACTGGTGTTTCCACGACACTGGTGTCTCCACGGCACTGGTGTCTCAATGGCACTGGTGTCTCCACGGCACTGGTGTCTCAAGGACACTGGTGTCTCCACGGCACTGGTGTTTCCATGACACTGGTGTCTCAATGGCACTGGTGTCTCAATGACACTGGTGTCTCCATGGCACTGGTGTCTCAATGACACTGGTGTCTCCACGGCACTGGTGTCTCCAGGGCACTGGTGTATCCATGGCACTGGTGTCTCAATGGCACTGGTGTCTCAATGACACTGGTGTCTCAATGGCACTGGTGTCTCAACGACACTGGTGTCTCAACGGCACTGGTGTCTCAATGGCACTGGTGTCTCCACAGCACTGGTGTCTCAATGACACTGGTGTCTCAATGGCACTGGTGTCTCAATGGCACTGGTGTCTCCACTGCACTGGTGTCTCCATGACACTGGTGTCTCAATGACACTGGTGTCTCAATGGCACTGGTGTCTCCACGGCACTGGTGTCTCAAGGACACTGGTGTCTCCACGGCACTGGTGTCTCAATGGCACTGGTGTCTCCACCGCACTGGTGTCTCCACCGCACTGGTGTCTCCACGACACTGGTGTCTCCACGGCACTGGTGTCTGAATGACACTGGTGTCTCAATGACACTGGTGTCTCCACCGCACTGGTGTCTCAATGACACTGGTGTCTCCACGGCACTGGTGTCTGAATGACACTGGTGTCTCAATGACACTGGTGTCTCCACGGCACTGGTGTCTCCACCGCACTGGTGTCTCCACGGCACTGGTGTCTCCACGGCACTGGTGTCTGAATGACACTGGTGTCTCCACGGCAGGCTGAGCTGCAGCTGGTCTGAACTCTCCACGGCGCTGGGCACCTACACGAGTCTGTCAGAGCTTTAGACGACACGCTGACTCTACGCAAACTTCTACGAAAGTAGAGGCGTTATTGTGCCTACTTTGTGATAGCGCTTACCTGCTGGTCCCAGGATAGATCCTCTGATACGGTAACACAAGGAATTTTAAGTTACTGACCCTCTCCACCCCATTCTTCTACTGAGGACGGACTCAAGGATTCGGGCTTCATCCTCTTGTGGTCAATAACCCTCTGGTTTTGCTGATGTTGAGTGAGAGGTTGCTGAGAAGCATCACTCAACCAGATTGTCAGTCTCTGTCCTATACGTTGATTCATCACCACTTTGACTTGGCCAATGACGGTGATGCCGTCAGCAAATTTAAATATGGCGTTGGAGTTGAACTTTGCCTCACAGTCACTGGCATAGACCAAATAGACTGGGTCCTTAAACGGACGTGCTCTGGTATTGGGTGATTGCCAGCTGGGAAAAGGTGCTGGCCATCACACTCTACGTATTGTATCATCTTGTACACCTCTATCAAGTCAGCTTTCATCCTCCTTCACCCCAAAGAGAAAAGCCGTGGCTCTTTCAAACTATCCTCCTAAAATATGCTCTCCAATCCAGGCAGCATCCTATGAATCTCCTCTGCATCCTCTCTAATCCAGGCAGCATCCTGGTGAATCTTCTCTGCATCCTCTCTAATCCAGGCAGCATCCTGGTGAATCTCCTCTGCACCCTCTCTAATCCAGGTAGCATCCTAGTGAATCTCCTCTGCGCCCACTCTAATCCAGGCAGCATCCTGGTAAATCTCCTCTGAAATCTCTCTAATCCAGGCAGCATCCTGGTGAATCTCCTCTGCACCCTCTCTAGTCCAGGCAGCATCCTGGTGAATCTCCTCTGAAATCTCTCTAATCCAGGCAGCATCCTGGTGAATCTCCTCTGCACCCTCTCCAATCCAGGCAGCATCCTGGTGAATCTCCTCTGCACCCTCTCCAATCCAGGCAGCATCCTGGTGAATCTCCTCTGCACCCTCTCCAATCCAGGCAGCAACCTGGTGAATCTCCTCTGCACCCTCTCTAATCCAGGCAGCATCCTGGTGAATCTCCTCTGCACCCTCTCTAAAGCTTCCACATCAGAACTCAGAAATGAACACAGTATTCCAGGTGTGGTCTAACCAGAGTTTTATGGAGCTGCAACATTACCTCACGGCCTTTGAAATCAATCCCCTGACGATTGAAGACCGCCTTGTCATACACCTTCATGAACACCCCATCGATGCATGGTAACTTTGTGGGACCCAAAAATCCCTCTTTTGCTCCACACAGTCAAGAATCGAACCGTTAATCTTGTACTCTGCCTTCAAGTTTGACTTTCCACAGTGAATCACAATACTTTTCTGGGTAGAAGTCCATCTGCCACTTGTCTGTATCCTGTGAATGTCCCATTGTAACCTGCAATGTTCAACACTATCCACAACACCATTAACGTTTGTGTCATCTGTAAACACTGCCACAAAGTAACTGAAACACTCCCGTGCATACAGCCTTTGTTGTCACACCACTGGAATAAAGACAGATGAGAAAAAGTTTACAAAATGTGAAACATTTTCTTTATTGTACTGTATTTCATTACAGGCCCCTGAAAGTCCAACCCTACGTCTCCATGGTGAGAGGTGGAAACGGGTGAGACTGGTCAACAGGGCTCTGCTGGAGCTGTACAGGCCAATCCCTTGTACAATGGATTGTGGAAACATTGATGAACTCCAACCAGAGCATCGACTTTGGACGGGAAGTCATCAATAGCTTATGCTCCACTGGGAGCCAAGGGCCCAAAAAGAAAAAGATCTTGTTATACCCTTCAATTAATAAATAAAATCAAAAGTACATGATTTTTCAATTTTCATTATAAATATTCATAATATGCATTTTACAAAAAATAACATTTAAAGAGTTGTGCAGGTTTCAGGCCCTGTAAAAATTTCCTGTTCAGAACAATGTTTGGTCCACGCAGCTGGTAAAAAAATACAGAACGTTGTCCGCAAACTTTCTAACCCACCGTTCCAATTCTTCATCCAAGCCATTTATAAAAATCACAAAGAGCAGGATCCCTGTGGAACTCCACCGGTTATCAACCTTCAGGCAGAGTACTGCCACCTTCTACCATCAGTGGACAAGCCAATTCTGAATCCACTCAGCCGGGTTTCCCTGAATAACCTCATGAATTTCAGAATGGGCTTACCATGGGGCGCCTTATCGAGTGTGGTATAACCAGAGTTACTAAAACTCATACACACCACATCCACTGGTGGATCTCCATCAACCTCGTACTCTGCCTCAAGTTTAACCTCTGAAAGTGAATCACTTCACACTTCTCCAAATTGAACAGCATCTGCACGTATCTCTCTCACACACACACACACACACACACACACACACACACACACACACAGACACACACACACACACACACCACACACACACACACACACACACACACACAGACACACACACACTCATACTCACACACACACACTCACACTCTCACACACACACACACTCATACACACAGACACACACACACACACACACACACACTCATACTCACACACACACACTCACACTCTCACACACACACACACTCATACACACAGACACACACACACACACTCACACACACACACAGACACACACACACACACATCACACACACACACACACTCACACACACACACAGACACACTCACACACACACACACACACACACACACACACACATACATTGATTTTGGAGGTGAGGGAGGTTCAGCTTATGATGAGAGATTGAGCTGTCTGGGACAGTATTGACTGGAATTCTGAAGAATGAGAGGGGATCTTAAAGAAACATATAAAATTCTGAAAGTTAAGGATAAGATAGAGGCAGGAAAGTTGCTTCGACTGGTAGGTGAGACTAGAACGAGGGGTCACAGCCTCAATATTCAGATGAGGAGAAACTGCTTTTCCCAGAGAGTACTGAATCTGTGGAATTCTCTGTCCAGGGGAGCCGTACATGCTAGAACAGAGGAGATTGTTTGCATCGCAGGGAAATTAAGATTTATGGGGAGAAGTTAGGTAGGTGAAGCTGAGTCCATGGCTACACCAGCCGTGATCTTACAGAGTCATGGAACAGCTCGATGGGCCAAATGGCTGACTCTGACTCCTGTTCTGTCTGTCACCCCGCACCTACCTACACAATCTTTAGGCAGTTATCTTCCCACCCGTTCTCAATGGCCCGTGGGGTCTCTCCTGTGGACACCCCCCCCCCCCCACCCCTGCCTCAGGACTGCTGACAAACTTCACCTCCGCCCGATGGGACCAGACTCACCTCCTTCACTGTCGAGGCTCACTCTGGACTTGCCGCTAGGGATGGCGTAGACCATGTCCTCTCCCATCTTCTTGCTGACCACCGCTGGGGGAGTCCACAATGGATCTGGGCAGAGGGTCAGTGAGGGGGAGGAGGGAGAGGAAGGGGAGGAGGGGAGAGGAGAGGAGGCGATGATAGGGAAGGGAAGAGAATAATTTTCAGGGTCTTCAGAAATCTCCAATTCCAAACTGTGGGCTGGTGGTTTGCACAGAAAGATCCCACGGAGTGTGGGGACGACCAGCAGACCTGATTGGTCCGTTTCCCTCCCTCTTTGCAGCCCCCTCTGTCGCCCCCTTGCCACGCCTTCCCTTGCCCCTCACCAGCCCCTCTTTCTCCCTCCCTTCTCACCATCCCGCTGCCTCCTGCTTACTTACCGTCCTTTCCCCTCCTGGTATGTCACCCCTCCTTCTCGTTGTCACCTCTCCTCCCATCTCCCACACACTCCCTCGCATAGAGCACAGAAAGAGACCCTTCGTCCCAACCAGTTCATACTGGCCCAGATCGTCCCATATATCCACGTTCTACCATATTCCTCCCAACCCCTCGGTTAACGGTGGGGGCCCAACGCCACAAAAAGCTTGGGAATTCCTGGTCTAAACCTTTCCCGTCCTTGTACCTGTTTGAGTGTCTTAAACATCGTTAACGAACCTGCCTCAATCACTTCCTCTGGCAGCTCATTCCAGATGCAGACCACCCTCTGGGTGATAAAGTTGCCCCTCAGGTCCCTATTAAATCTCTCCCCTCTCACCTTAACCCTGGGGAAAATGACTGTGTGCTTTCACCCTATCTGTGCCCCTTGTGGATTTTTACACCTCTGTAAGGTCACTCCTTGGTCTCCTGCACTCTAAGGAATAAAATCCCACCCTCTCTCCATAACTCAGTCCCTCGAGTCCAGGCAACAGCCTCGTAAATCTCTCTGCATTCTCACCAGCACAAAGGCTTCTTTCCTAGAGCAGGGTGACCGAAGTGCAGTCACCATTTGTACACCCCTGTACTCACCCTGTCTACCTGTGAATCCACTCTGGTGGAACCATCCCTCTGCCCTACCACAGAGACCCTGCTGTTCACTGTGAAAATCCTGCCCTGAACACAACTCCTTGCACTGATCCGAACGACGTAAACTCCATTTGCCACTCCACGGCTCCCTTCGTAAATCCTGAACTCCATCTGCCACTTCTCGCCCAGCTCTGCATCTGTCACTGTCCTGTTGTAACCTATGACAACTTTCTACACTATCCACGACACCAACCAACCTTGTGCCATCCACGATTTACTAACACCCTTCCACTTCAAAGTCATTTATAAAGATCTCAAAGAGTGGGTCACCGACCTCCAGGCAGAAACTCCATCAACTACCACCGCCCGCCTGTCTGTGGTGCTGTGAGAAAATACTTGCTGTTTCATTTGTCAGCAAAGGTTAATTTGCAGGTTGAATCGGTGCTGAGGAAGGCAAATGCAATGTTCACATTGATTTTGAGAGGGCTAGAATATAAGAGCAGGGGTGTAATGCTGAAGCTTTATAAGGTCAGACCACACTTGGAGCATTGTGAGCAATTTTGGGCCCCTTATCTAAGAAAAGATGTGCTGGCATTGGAGACAGTCCAGAGGAGGTTCATCACCAGGGTGATTGAAGAGCGTTTGATGGCTCTGGCACAGTACTCACTGGAGTTTAGAAGAATGAGGGGAGAATCTGTCGAATATTCAAAGGCCCAGGCAGAGTGAATTTGCAAAGGATGTTTCCCATGGTGGGGGAAGTCTAGGACCAACGTGCCCAGCCTTGGAATAGAGGGACATCCATTTAGAACAGAGATGAGGAGGAATTTCTTCAGCCAGAGTGTAGTGAATCTGGGGAATTCATTGCCACAGACAGCTGTGGAAGCCAAGTCATTGGGTGTATTTAAAACTGAGGTTGATAGGTTCTTGATGAGCCAGGGCATCAAAGGTTACAGGGAGAAGGCAGGAGAGTGGGATTGAGAGGGATAATAAATCAGCCATGA
This sequence comes from Hemitrygon akajei, assembly GCF_048418815.1. Classification (NCBI taxonomy): domain Eukaryota; kingdom Metazoa; phylum Chordata; class Chondrichthyes; order Myliobatiformes; family Dasyatidae; genus Hemitrygon; species Hemitrygon akajei. The sequence goes on from NC_133154.1 coordinate 1,427,944, forward strand.
TAGAACAGACTCAATGGGCTGAATGGCCACGTTCTGCTCCTATGTCTTATGGTCTTAATGAATCAATGATCAACAAAATCTGGGGTCGCTTGCTGTGGTTTTACCAACACAGCCCTAACTGATCAAGTTATGTTACCACAAACATCAGTAACACAAGCTACAGGGTATATGACCACAATGTTACAGTGCTGGCCCCTGCAGAGGGTTAGGGTTAGGGGTAAACATGCTCCCACGTTTACTCTCAGCAGCGCTGGGAGAGAGGCCTCACACACAGAACCAAGGTGAGACAAGGGTACTCACCTGCAGTGTAGAGAACCTGAGCCTTCGTGGTCTCCTGGGTTCCCGAGTTGGCATGTAGCTTCATGCGCCCTGCAGGGTGAGCAATGGGGTACAAGAGATGATGAATCCACGGCGGGAGCCTTAAACCTCGAGAGGGCGAGATTATAAAGCAAGAGTGCAATGTACCCGGTAAAGGTGGCATACGACACGTTTGTACCCAGTAAAGGTGGCATACGGCACGTTTGTACCCGGTAAAGATGGCATACGACACGTTTGTACCCGGTAAAGGTGGCATACGACACGTTTGTACCCGGTAAAGATGGCATACGGCACGTTTGTACACGGTAAAGATGGCATACGGCACGTTTGTACACGGTAAAGATGGCATACGACTCGTTTGTACCCGGTAAAGGTGGCATACGGCACGTTTGTACACGGTAAAGATGGCATACGACACATTTGTACACGGTAAAGGTGGCATACGACTCGTTTGTACCCGGTAAAGATGGCTTGCCTTTATCAGAGGAGGAAGTAAATTCAAGTCAGGCCGTTGTGTTTGAAGATGGAAGCTGAGGGGAGAGCTGACAGAGGCTGATAAGATTATCAGAGGAACAGATAGAGTAGACAGCTGGGATCTATTTCCCCAGGATGGAAACGTCCGTACCAGATGGAATGTTTAAAGCAAGGCGGAGATGTGCAGGATAACGATTCTTTTACAGAGACTGATGACTCTGAGAATGTGGTCCCAGGGTGATGGTGCAGACAGATATCACATAGGTGTTTAAGAGGCTGTTAGACAGGTGAAGGTGTGGGGAATGGATATTTTGTAGGCAGAAGAGATTTTAATTTGGCACTGTGTGTGGCACAAAGGCCCTGTTTCTGTTGTTCAGAGAGGATGGGCCATCTCACCAACTGCTCTCAGACACTGGGCAGTCATCTATCAAGCACAGGTATAAATTACAGTGGCCCCGGTCTGTGGGCAGACAGTCAGCTCTTGCAGCCGTCTAGCCACACAGACAGTGGGCATGGGAGTCAGTCTGTCCCATGGTGTCGGCAGTAGGGGGGAGTGTGGGGACAGGGTCAAAGCAAGTCAGTCCTCACCCTCTGAAGAAGCACTTCCAGCGTCGGACTCTGGGTTCAGGTAATCTGCAAGGAGAGGGGGAGGGTGGGGGGAAAATGAGAGGGAGAGGGGAAATGAGAGACACAGGGGAGGGGGAATGAGAGGTGGAGGAGAGGGGGAATGAGAGGGAAAGGTGGAGAGGAAGGAGGAGGGGATAACGAGAGGTCACAGAAAGGGGAAGATGAAGAGACGTGGAGGTGTAGAAAGAGACAGAGAGGGAGAGGGGATAAGAGGAAGGGAAAGGGGGTTGAAGGGAGAGAAAGACGAGGGGGGATGAGGGGACACAGGGAGGAGGGAGAGGGAGAAGCGGAGAGAAAGGAGCAAACAACAACAGTTCAGACATTTTATTCACAACAGCCCAACGTGTCCCTCCATCTCTACCTGCCCCATCTGATTACATTCACCAGTTAATTCAAAGGTTCTGCATAGCTTGTCAGTGGAGTGTGTCAGTATTCACAGGGGTCCTGGGGAGTGTGTCGGTATTCACAGGGTGTCCCGGGGAGTGTGTCGGTATTTACAGGGGGTCCCGGGGAGTGTGTCGGTATTCACAGGGGTCCTGGGGAGTGTGTCGGTATTTACAGGGTGTCCCGGGGAGCGTGTCGGTATTTACAGGGGGTCCCGGGGAGTGTGTCGTTATTTACAGGGGGTCCCGGGGAGTGTGTCAGTATTTACAGGGGTCCCGGGGAGTGTGTCGGTATTCACAGGGGGTCCCGGGGAGTGTGTCGGTATTTACAGGGTGTCCTGGGGAGTGTGTCGGTATTTACAGGGGGACCCGGGGAGTGCGTCGGTATTCACAGGGTGTCCTGGGGAGTGTGTTGGTATTTACAGGGGCTGCAGAGGAGTGTGTCGGTATTTACAGGGTGTCCCGGGGAGTGTGTCGGTATTTACAGGGTGTCTCGGGGAGCGTGTCGGTATTCACAGGGGTCCCGGGGAGAGTGTCGGTATTTACAGGGGGTCCCGGGGAGAGTGTCGGTATTTACAGGGGGTGCAGAGGAGTGTGTTGGTATTTATAGAGAGTCTCGGGGAATGTATTGTTATTTATGGGGGGTCCTGGGAGCCTTTGGGATTTGCAGGGTGACCTGGGGAGTGTGCTGTTGTGTTTTGAGAGTCCTGTTGTTCGGAGAGGATGGGCCATCTCACCAACTGCTCTCAGACACTGGGCAGTCATCTATAAAGCACAGGCATAGATCACTGTGGCCCTGGTCTGTGGGCAGACAGTCAGCACTTGCAGCCGTCTAGACACACAGACAGTGGGCATGGGAGTCAGTCTGTCCCATGGTGTCGGCAGTAGGGGGGAGTGTGGGGACAGGGTCAAAGCAAGTCAGTCCTCACCCTCTGAAGAAGCACTTCCAGCGTCGGACTCTGGGTTCAGGTAATCTGCAAGGAGAGGGGAGGCCAGGGTAAGAGGGGGAGGGCAGGGGGAGAGGGGGAGGGGGAGGTGAGGGGGGGAGGGTGAGGTGAGGGGGGAGAGGGGGAGGGCAGGGGGAGAGGGGGAGGTGGAGAGCGAATGGGAGGGGGAGAGAGAGGAATGGGAAGTGGTGGAATGAGGGGGAGTGAGATGGGGAAAGAGAGGTGGAGGGGGATTGAGAGGGAAAGGTGGAGAGGAAGGAGGAGGGGGTAACGAGAGGTCACAGAAAGTGGAAGGGGAAGTGACATGGAGGTGTAGAAAGAGACAGAGGGAGAGGGGATAAGAGGAAGGAAAAGGGGGTTGGAGGGAGAGAAAGACAGCGGGGGGATGAGGGGACACAGGGAGAAGAGGAGAGAAAGGAGCAAACAACAACAGTTCAGACATTTTATTCACAACAGCCCAACATGTTCCTCCATCTCCATCTGCCCCATCTGATTACATTCACCAGTTAAGTGGAGTGGAGTGGAGTATATCGGTATTTACAGGGGGTCCTGGGGAGTGTGTCGGTATTTACAGGGGGTCCCGGGGAGTGTGTCAGTATTTACAGGGGGTCCCGGGGAGTGTGTCGGTATTTACAGGGGGTCCCGGGGAGTGTGTCAGGATTTACAGGGGGTCCCGGGGAGTGTGTCAGGATTTACAGGGTGTCCTGGGGAGTGTGTCAGTATTTACAGGGGGTCCCGGGGAGTGTGTCGGTATTTACAGGGTGTCTCGGGGAGCATGTCGGTATTCACAGGGGTCCCGGGGAGAGTGTCGGTATTTACAGGGGGTGCAGAGGAGTGTGTTGGTATTTATAGAGAGTCTCGGGGAATGTATTGTTATTTATAGGGGGTCCTGGGAGCCTTTGGGATTTGCAGGGTGACCTGGGGAGTGTGCTGTTGTGTTTTGGGAGTCCTGTTGTTTGGAGAGGATGGGCCATCTCACCAACTGCTCTCAGACACTGGACAGTCATCTATAAAGCACAGGCATAGATCACTGTGGCCCTGGTCTGTGGGCAGACAGTCAGCACTTGCAGCCGTCTAGACACACAGACAGTGGGCATGGGAGTCAGTCTGTCCCATGGTGTCGGCAGTAGGGGGGAGTGTGGGGACAGGGTCAAAGCAAGTCAGTCCTCACCCTCTGAAGAAGCACTTCCAGCGTCGGACTCTGGGTTCAGGTAATCTGCAAGGAGAGGGGAGGCCAGGGTAAGAGGGGGAGGGCAGGGGGAGAGGGTGAGGCAAGAGGGGGGAGGGCAGGGAAGGGCAAGAGGGAGGAGGGACAGGGAGATGGAGAGAGAAAGGAGCAAATAACAACAGTTCAGACATTTTATTCACAACAGCCCAACGTGTCCCTCCATCTCTACCTGCCCCATCTGATTACATTCACCAGTTAATTCAAAGGTTCTGCATAGCTTGTCAGAGGAGTATGTCAGTATTTACAGGGGGTCCCGGGGAGTGTGTCGGTATTTACAGGGGTCCTGGGGAGTGTGTCGGTATTTACAGGGGGACCCGGGGAGTGTGTTGGTATTTACAGGGGGTCCTGGGGAATATGTCAGTATTCACAGGGGGTCCTAGGGAGTGTGTCAGGATTTACAGGGGGTCCTGGGGAGTGTGTCGGTATTCACAGGGGGTCCTGGGGAGTATGTCGGTATTCACAGGGGGTCCTGGGAGTGTCGGTATTCACAGGGGGTCCTGGGAGTGTCGGTATTCACAGGGGGTCCCAGGGAGTGTGTCAGTATTTACAGGGGGACCCGGGGAGTGTGATGGTATTTACAGGGGTCCTGGGGAGTGTGTCAGGATTTACAGGGGGTCCTGGGGAGTGTGTCGGTATTCACAGGGGGTCCCAGGGAGTGTGTCGGTATTTACAGGGGGACCCGGGGAGTGTGTCGGTATTTACAGGGGTCCCGGGGAGTGTGTCGGTATTTACAGGGGGTCCCGGGGAGTGTGTCAGTATTCACAGGGGGTCCCGGGGAGTGTGGCGGTATTTACAGGTGGACCCGGGGAGTGTGTTGGTATTTACAGGGGGTCCTGGGGAATATGTCGGTATTCACAGGGGGTCCCTGGGAATATGTCGGTATTCACAGGGGGTCCCGGGGAATATGTCGGTATTCACAGGGGGTCCTGGAGAGTGTGTCGGTATTCACAGGGGGTCCTGGGGAGTGTGTCGGTATTTACAGGGGGTCCTGGGGAGTATGTCAGTATTCACAGGGGGTCCTGGGAGTGTCGGTATTCACAGGGGGTCCTGGGAGTGTCGGTATTCACAGGGGGTCCCGGGGAATATGTCGGTATTCACAGGGGGTCCCTGGGTGTGTCGGTATTTACAGGGGGTTCTGGGGAATATGTCGGTATTCACAGGGGGTCCCGGGGAATATGTCAGTATTCACAGGGGGTCCTGGGGGTGTCGGTATGTACAGGGGGTCCTGGGGAATATGTCGGTATTCACAGGGGGTCCTGGGGGTGTCGGTATGTACAGGGGGTCCTGGGGAATATGTCGGTATTCACAGGGGGTCCTGGGAGTCTCGGTATTCACAGGGGATCCCGGGGAATATGTCAGTATTCACAGGGGGTCCTGGGGGTGTCGGTATGTACAGGGGGTCCTGGGGAATATGTCGGTATTCACAGGGGGTCCTGGGAGTCTCGGTATTCACAGGGGGTCCCGGGGAATATGTCAGTATTCACAGGGGGTCCCTGGGAGTGTCGGTATTCACAGGGGGGTCCCGGGGAATATGTCGGTATTCACAGGGGGTCCTGGGGAGTATGTCAGTATTCACAGGGGGTCCCTGGGAGTGTCAGTATTTACAGGGGGTCCCTGGGGCATGTATCCATGTGTGTCCTACCTTCTGAATGATTCTCCTCCACAGCTTCCAGGTTCTCATATGAGATGCCTCCTGTGATGATGAGAACATATGATCACGAGCTGAATTATCAACCGGTCTGATCCCCACCCTGTGCTGAGCGGCCGGTCGCTCAGAGAGGATTGCGAGGAGGGAGTGCCCTAGGAATAGAGAGGAAAAGGAGATCCCCAGGAGGGAGTGCTGTGGGAAGGGAGGCTAAGAGGGAGATGCACGAGGGGGGATCATCGGAGGAGAGGTGGCAAATTGGGAGGGGCAGTGAGGAGGGATCACTTTGAGATGGGTGGCGAGGAGGGAGAGCTGCTGGACATGCGGCAGGGAGAGGTACGTCAGGAGGGGCAGCGAAGAGGCATCGTCATGGGTGGGTGGCAAAGAGGGTGCACTACGGGGAGGGCAGTGGAGACATGTCACGCCATGGCCTCTAATGAGGCCACACTCGGGTTGGAGGAGCAACAACTTATCTTCCATCTGGATTGCCTCCAACCCGAACATCGATTTCTCAAACTTCCAGTAATTGCCCCCCTCACCATTCCCCATTCCAGTTTCCCTCTCACCTTGTCTACTTTCCTGACCATCACCTCCCCTACTGCTCCTCCCCTTTCCTTTCTTCTATGTTCTACCCTCTCCTATCAGACTCCCCCTTCTCCAGCCCTTTATCTCTTTCAACTTCCCAGCTCTAATTTACCCCTCCCCTCGCTTCCAGTTTCACCTCTCACCTACCACCTTGTACTTCTTCCTCCCCTCAGTCCGCCTTCTTGCTCCAACCTCTCATCTTTTTTTTCCAGTCCTGATGAAGGGCCTCGCCCTGAAACATTGACTGTTTATTCTTTTCCACAGATGCTGCCTGGCCTGCTGAGTTCCTCTAGCATTTTGTGTGTGTTGTATAGAACAAATTACTGTAAGTTACAATATAAAAATTGAATAGACACTGTAATGCAAAGGAGGTATTATAAGGTAATCTTTGTGGGTTCATGAACATAAGACAGATTAGAACATAAGAAATAGGAGCAGGAGTCGGCCAACTGGCCCCTGGAGCTCAATAAGATCATGGCTGATCTGGCCATGGACTCACCTCCACTGACCTGCCTTTTCCCCAAAACCCTTCATTCCCCTTAATTCAGAACCTCATCTGATGGCAGAGGGGAAAATGCTGTTCCTGAATCACTAGGTCTTCAGGCCACTGTATCTCCTCCCCGATGGTAGTAATGAGAAGAGGGCATGTCCCAGAAGGCAGGGTAACTTCACAATGGATGCCGCGTTCCTGAGACACTGCTTCATCCTCGGTAGCTTGTGTCCATGGTGGAAACGGCTGAGTCTACAGCCCTCTGCATCAGAGCCTCCAGACCAGATGGTGATGCCAACAGTCCCAATGCTCTCCACTGTGGAGATTGACTGGAGTCTTTGGTGAAAGCTCCTGAAATTGCTAACGAAACACGGCAAAAGGTAGAGCCGTTGATGTGCCTTCTTCATGATTGAATCGACGTGTTGAGCCCAGGATAGATCCTTGGAGATGTTGATTCCCAGGAAGCTGTTCCCCCTTTCCTGGAGCTCCCATGAGACAGGAGGTACAGAAACCTGAAGTCCCACAGGTTCATGAACAGCTACTTCTAACAACCATGGACTCTGCTGCGAGACAGGCGTGCTGCAGAAGGGGTTCGACAATTGCACTCGTGAGTATCCACGTTCCAGCCAATCAGTGTTTCATGTGCTTGGGTTTGACTCCCTTCCTGCCATCTCAGTCTTGTTGAGTCTTGACCAGAGCTCGGGGACATCAACCCTCCCTGCTTAGTTTTGTACTTGTTCTGGGAAAGAAGACCACCATTTAGATTGAGATTGTAAAGGAGCTAATCCATTTAGAATCAAGTTACTGTCTGAGGGGTGTACAGGGTGTCCAAGGAGGGTAGCTCCCTGGTAAAGGGGCTTGTTGTGTCCATTCTGGGGCAGCTCGCTCACCTTTGGTCTCCAGCGGACACTCAGCTCTCACCTGTGGCTCCAAGTAGCTTTTTGCACGTGACAGCGGCCACACGGCTTCGACAGGCGGGTTAAACAGGTGAGGGTGGCCAACAGGCTCATACCCTGGTGAGACAGGGGCAGGCCTGTCCTAGCATGTGCAGTCAGCTCCGTCGCACTGGGAGGTGCTGTGGCAACGCTCTGTGGACAGTGAAGGTCATGACAAGGCACAGAAGATGTTATGGTCATCCACTTCAACTGAGGAACACCCCAGTTTGTGACACGTACCACTGGACCTGGATTTCTGCGGTCAACAGAGTGCAGACGCCCCTGTAGAATGGGGTTTCCGTTTTAAGGAATCTCCCACAGAGGTTCCTTACATCATTGGACATGACGGACAACCACGACTGCTTCTGAACCACCATGGCAGGTAAAGGAGCTTTGACTGGGCTGAAAGCAATAGCTTTCAGTTCGAGAGGTTTAGTTAACAGCCCTGTTGGCCTAAAATTAGTTATTTGGTTCTGTGCTGTTCATATTAAACTTCAGGGAACTGTTCAGCCTGCCTCTCCCTCTGCACGTGGGCCACTACCTTTGAGACTGCATTCGGCCCTTGAACCGCTGGGCACAGCCCTCATCACTGCCTCACTACAGCCACGCTGTGGCCACTTTCCAGTCTGTCTGAGTTTCTGTTTCTAACTGTGCTTCTTGCTGAAATTGTGTATAATTTACATTCCTGTGAGCGCTGGATGTCTGGTGCTGCTTGCAACTAGGTTTTACGACTGTTAATAAAGGTGACCCTGATTTGGAAAGGCCCCGCCTGAGCTTCTAGTCCATGACTCCAACCCTTCAATGCCCACACATCCGCCTTTCTCACCCTCCAGGTTTCCGTCACAGACGTCCACTGCATTCGCATCTTCCTGTACACCCCCTCCTCGACTGTCGAAAGATCCCACATTCTCGTACCAGGTCGAGCCAGAGCCAGTGGTGACAGACGTTCCTTCAGGAAGAAGTTAGGCCCATTCAGAATTGTCCTGGGATGGGTGGGGGGGACGTTGAGGGAGTGGTCTCTGAGGGTGGGGTACGCCTCCAACTCTCCACTTCCTCTAACAAAACCCTCGGCCTCAACCCAACGTGTAAGTGTGTTCTCCTGCTGTGCGCACTCCCTCCACGCCACCCCAATGTCACGACACTCCCACAATCCTTTGCCGCTGCCCCTCCCCTGTAACATTACCCCCCTCCGAACCACACCTCTCCCGTGACAAACCCTCTTTCCTCACTGCTGACGTGCATACTCCCGCCTCGCTACTGTTGTCCCATGAGGCATCCTCACACCTCACTGCTCAGGTCCCTTGGCACCCCCTCATCACTCACGGAAAAGCGAGAACACGCCTTGGATCAGAAATATAGATGCCCCTCCTAGTACAAAAAACTGTACACAGAAGAGAAACTAAATTCAGGCGTGATAAATACCGACACATTCCCCGGGACCCCCTGTAAATACCGACACACTCCCCGGGACCCCCTGTGAATACCAACACACTCCCCGTGAGCCCTGTAAATACCAACACACTCCCCGGGACACCCTGTAAATACCGACACACTCCCCGGGACCCCCTGTGAATACCAACACACTCCCCGTGAGCCCTGTAAATACCAACACACTCCCCGGGACACCCTGTAAATACCAACACACTCCCCGGGACACCCTGTAAATACCGACACACTCCCCGGGACCCCCTGTGAATACCAACACACTCCCCGTGAGCCCTGTAAATACCAACACACTCCCCGGGACACCCTGTAAATACCGACACACTCCCCAGGACCCCCTGTGAATACTGACACACTCCCCGGGACCCCCTGTAAATACTGACACACTCCCCGGGACACCCTGTAAATACCCACACACTCCCCGGGACCCCCTGTGAATACTGACACACTCCCCAGGACACCCTGTAAATACCGACACACTCCCCGGGACACCCTGTGAATACCGACACACTCCCCGGGACCCCTGTAAATACTGATACACTCCCCGGGACCCCCTGTGAATACCGACACACTCCCCGGGACCCCTGTAAATACTGATACACTCCCCGGGACCCCTGTAAATACTGACACACTCCCCGGGACACCCTGTGAATACTGACACACTCCCCAGGACCCCCTGTAAATACTGACACACACCCCGGGACCCCCTGTAAATACTGACACACTCCCCAGGACCCCCTGTAAATCCCGACACACTCCCCGGGACCCCAGTAAATACCAACACACTCCCCGGGTCCCCCTGTGAATACCGACACACTCCCCAGGACCACTGTAAATACCGACACACTCCCCGGGACCCCCTGTAAATACTGACACACTCCCCAGGACCCCAGTAAATCCTGACACACTCCCCGGGACCCCTGTGAATACTGACACACTCCCCAGGACCCCAGTAAATACCGACACACTCCCCGGGACACCCTGTAAATACCGACACACCCCCCGGACCCCCAGTAAATACCGACACACTCCCCGGGACACCCTGTGAATACTGACACACTCCCCGGGACCCCTGTAAATACCGACACACTCCCCGGGACCCCTGTAAATACCGACACACTCCCCGGGTCCCCCTGTAAATACCGACACATTCCCCGGGACCCCCTGTGAATACCAACACACTCCCCGGGACCCCTGTAAATACTGACACACTCCCCGAGACCCCCTGTAAATACCGATACACTCCCCGGGACCCCTGTAAATACTGATACACTCCCCGGGACCCCTGTAAATACTGACACACTCCCCGGGACACCCTGTGAATACTGACACACTCCCCAGGACCCCCTGTAAATACTGACACACACCCCGGGACCCCCTGTAAATACTGACACACTCCCCAGGACCCCCTGTAAATCCCGACACACTCCCCGGGACCCCAGTAAATACCAACACACTCCCCGGGTCCCCCTGTGAATACCAACACACTCCCCGGGTCCCCCTGTGAATACCGACACACTCCCCAGGACCACTGTAAATACCGACACACTCCCCGGGACCCCCTGTAAATACTGACACACTCCCCGGGACCCCTGTAAATACTGATACACTCCCCGGGACCCCTGTAAATACTGACACACTCCCCGGGACACCCTGTGAATACCGACACACTCCCCGGGACCCCTGTAAATACTGATACACTCCCCGGGACCCCTGTAAATACTGACACACTCCCCGGGACACCCTGTGAATACTGACACACTCCCCAGGACCCCCTGTAAATACTGACACACACCCCGGGACCCCCTGTAAATACTGACACACTCCCCAGGACCCCCTGTAAATCCCGACACACTCCCCGGGACCCCAGTAAATACCAACACACTCCCCGGGTCCCCCTGTGAATACCGACACACTCCCCAGGACCACTGTAAATACCGACACACTCCCCGGGACCCCCTGTAAATACTGACACACTCCCCAGGACCCCAGTAAATCCTGACACACTCCCCGGGACCCCTGTGAATACTGACACACTCCCCAGGACCCCAGTAAATACCGACACACTCCCCGGGACACCCTGTAAATACCGACACACCCCCCGGACCCCCAGTAAATACCGACACACTCCCCGGGACACCCTGTGAATACTGACACACTCCCCGGGACCCCTGTAAATACCGACACACTCCCCGGGACCCCTGTAAATACCGACACACTCCCCGGGTCCCCCTGTAAATACCGACACATTCCCCGGGACCCCCTGTGAATACCAACACACTCCCCGGGACCCCTGTAAATACTGACACACTCCCCGAGACCCCCTGTAAATACCGATACACTCCCCGGGACCCCCTGTGAATACTGACACACTCCCCGGGACCCCCTGTGAATACCGACACACTCCCCGGGACCCCCTGTAAATACTGACACACTCCCCGGGACACCCTGTAAATACCGATACACTCCCTGGGACACCCTGTGAATACCGACACACTCCCCGGGACCCCCTGTGAATACCAACACACTCCCCGGGACCCCCTGTAAATACCGACACACTCCCCGGGACCCCCTGTGAATACTGACCACCCCCCCGGGACACCTTGTAAATACGGACACACTCCCCAGGACCCCTGTAATTTCTGACACACTCCCCGGGACCCCCTGTAAATCCTGACACACTCCCCAGGACCCCCTGTAAATACTGACATATTCCCCAGGACCCCCTGTAAATACCGACACACTCTCCAGGACCCCCTGTGAATACTGACACACTCCCCAGGACCCCCTGTAAATACCGACACACTCTCCGGGACCCCTGTAAATACCGACACACTCCCCGGGACACCCTGTAAATACCGACACACTCCCCGGGACCCCTGTAAATACTGCCACACTCCCCGGGACTCCCTGTGAATACGGACACGCTCCCCGGGACTCCCTGTGAATACGGACACACTCCCCGGGACTCCCTGTAAATACTGACACACTCCCTGGGACACCTTGTAATTTCTGACACACTCCCCGGGACCCCCTGTAAATCCTGACACACCCCACGGGACCCCCTGTAAATACTGGCACTCTGGATACAGCAAGGTATGTAGGCTAGGATTTAGGTCACATAGACAAGGGACTGTGGATGGGTGGGAGGGGATGATAGAGATGAGGATGGGCCTAGGGTAGACACTGAGGGGTGTAGGGGATGCAAAGGGTGCAGAGGAGGGAGGGGATGATGGCAACAAGGAAGGATATGGGGGACAGAGGGAATGAAGGTACAGGGAGGGGTGTAGGGGCAGGAAGGTTGTAGGGGAGGGAGGGGTGCAGAAGATGGGGAGGTGTGCAGAGAAAGGGGTTGTGAAGTGGAGAGGTGTAAGGGAGGTTGGGGTGATGGTGATGGGGAAGGCCGTGAGAGAGCGAGGGGCTGATGGAGACAGGAACGGGTGTGAGAGAGTAAAGGGTTGAGGGAAAATGGGAGGGTGTAAGGTAGGGTGGGGGTGACAGAGATGGGGAAGGGTGTGGGGAGGTTGGGGTGACGGAGACAGGGATGGGTGTCCAGTAGAGTGAGAGTGATGGAGACAGGGAGGCTTGTAGGGGAGGGAAGGGGTGACGCAGACAGGGAGGGATTGATGGAGATGGGGATGGGGGAGGTTGACAGAGATGGGGAAGAATTTAGCGATGGGAGGGGTGATGAAAACAGGAGGGGTGTTGCGGAGGGAGGGAGTGACAGAAATGGGGCAGTGCAAAGGCAGGAGAGAGTGACAGAGGTGTGGAGGGGTGTGGGTAGGGAGGGATGGGGTGATGGAGATGGGGAGGGGTGTGGGTAGGGAGGGATGGGGTGACAGAGATGGGGAGGGGTGTGGGTAGGGAGGGATGGGGTGATGGAGATGGGGAGGGGTGTGGGTAGGGAGGGATGGGGGTGACGGAGATGGGGAGGGGTGTGGGTAGGGAGGGATGGGGGTGATGGAGATGGGGAGGGGTGTGGGTAGGGAGGGATGGGTTGACGGAGATGGGGAGGGGTGTGGGTAGGGAGGGAGGGTGTGATGGAGATGGGGAGGGGTGTGGGTAGGGAGGGATGGGGTGACAGAGATGGGGAGGGGTGTGGGTAGGGAGGGATGGGTTGACGGAGATGGGGAGGGGTGTGGGTAGGGAGGGAGGGTGTGACGGACATGGGGAGGGGTGTGGGTAGGGAGGGATGGGGTGACGGAGATGGGGAGGGGTGTGGGTAGGGAGGGATGGGGGTTGATAGAGATGGGGAGGGGTGTGGGTAGGGAGGGATGGGGGTTGATAGAGATGGGGAGGGGTGTGGGTAGGGAGGGATGGGGTGACGGAGATGGGGAGGGGTGTGGGTAGGGAGGGATGGGGGTGACGGAGATGAGGAGGAGTGTGGGTAGGGAGGGATGGAAGTGACGGAGATGGGGATGGGGGTGACAGAGGTGTGGAGGGGTGTGGGTAGGGAGGGATGGGGTGACAGAGATGTGGAGGAGTGTGGGTAGGGAAGGATGGGTTGATGGAGATGGGGAGGGGTGTGGGTAGGGAGGGATGGGGGTGACGGAGATGAGGAGGAGTGTGGGTAGGGAGGGATGGGGGTGACGGAGATGGGGAGGGGTGTGGGTAGGGAGGGATGGGGGTGACAGAGATGGGGAGGGGTGTGGGTAGGGAGGGACGGGGTGATGGAGATAGGGAGGGGTGTGGGTAGGGAGGGATGGGGGTGATGGAGATGGGGATGGGGGTGACAGAGGTGTGGAGGGGTGTGGGTAGGGAGGGATGGGGTGACGGAGATGTGGAGGGATGTGGGTAGGGAGGGATGGGGGGTGACGGAGATGGGGAGGGGTGTGGGTAGGGAGAGATGGGGGTGACGGAGATGGGGAGGGGGTGTGGGTAGGGAGGGATGGGGGTGACAGAGATGGGGAGGGGTGTGGGTAGGGAGGGACGGGGTGATGGGAGATAGGGAGGGGTGTGGGTAGGAGGGATGGGGGTGATGGAGATGGGGGAGGGGTGTGGGTAGGGAGGGATGGGGTGATGGAGATGGGGAGGGGTGTGGGTAGGGAGGGAGGGTGTTACGGAGATGGGGAGGAGCATGGGTAGGGAGGGTTGGGGGTGACAGAGATGGGGAGGGGTTGTGGGTAGGGAGGGATGGGGTGATGGAGATGGGGAGGGGTGTGGGTAGGGAGGGATGGGGGTGACAGATGGGGAGGGGTGTGGGTAGGGAGGGAGGGTGTGACGGAGATGGGGAGGGGTGTGGGTAGGGAGGGATGGGGGTGACAGAGATGGGGGAGGGGTGTGGTTAGGGAGGGGGGGTGTGACGGAGATGGGGAGGGGTGTGGGTAGGGAGGGATGGGGGTGACAGAGATGGGGAGGTGGGTGTGGGTAGGGAGGGAGGGTGTGACGGACATGGGGAGGGGTGTGGGTAGGGAGGGGTGGGGTGGCGGAGATGTGGAGGGGTTGTGGGTAGGGGATGGGGTGATGGGGTGATGGAGATGGGGGAGGGGTGTGGGTAGGGAGGGAGGGTGTGACGGAGATGGGGAGGGGTGTGGGTAGGGAGGGATGGGGGTGACGGAGATGGGGAGGGGTGTGGGTAGGGAGGGAGGGTGTGACGGAGATGGGTGGGAGTGGAGTGGGTAGGGAGGGATGGAAATGACGGAGATGGGGAGGGGTGTGGGTAGTGAGGGATGGGGTGATGGAGATGGGGAGGGGTGTGGGGTAGGGAGGGATGGGGGTGACAGAGATGGGGAGGGGTGTGGGTAGGGAGGGAGGGTGTGACGGAGATGGGGGGAGGGGTGTGGGTAGGGAGGGGATGGGGGTGACAGAGATGGGGAGGGGTGTGGGTAGGGAGGGAGGGTGTGACGGACATGGGGAGGGGTGTGGGGTAGGGAGGGAAGGGGGTGGCGGAGATGTGGAGGGGTGTGGGTAGGGAGGGAGGGGGTGATGGAGATGGGGAGGGGTGTGGGTAGAGAGGGAGGGGGTGATGGAGATGGGGAAGGGTGTGGGTAGGGAGGGAGGGTGTGACGGAGATGGGGAGGGGTGTGGGTAGGGTGGGATGGGGGTGACAGAGATGGGGAGGGGTGTGGGTAGGGAGGGAGGGTGTGACGGAGATGGGGAGGGGTGTGGGTAGGGTGGGATGGGGGTGACGGAGATGGGGAGGGGTGTGGGGTAGGGAGGGAGGGTGTGACGGAGATGGGGAGGGGTGTGGGTAGGGAGGGAGGGTGTGACGGAGATGGGGAGGGGTGTGGGTAGGGAGGGATGGGGGTGACGGAGATGGGGAGGGGTGTGGGTAGGGAGGGAGGGGGTGTGACGGAGATGTGGAGGGGTGTGGGTAGGGAGGGATGGGAAATGACGGAGATGGGGAGGGGGTTGTGGGTAGTGAGGGATGGGGTGATGGAGATGGGGAGGGGTGTGGGTAGGGAGGGATGGGGTGACAGAGATGGGGAGGGGTGTGGGTAGGGAGGGAGGTTGTGACGGAGATGGGGAGGGGTGTGGGTAGGGAGGGATGGGGTGACAGAGATGGGGAGGGGTGTGGGTAGGGAGGGATGGGGTGGCGGAGATGTGGAGGGGTGTGGGTAGTGAGGGAGGGTGTGATGGAGATGGGGAGGGGTGTGGGTAGAGAGGGAGGGGGTGATGGAGATGGGGAGGGGTGTGGGTAGGGAGGGAGGGTGTGACGGAGATGGGGAGGGGTGTGGGTAGGGAGGGATGGGGGTGACAGAGATGGGGAGGGGGTTGTGGGTAGGGAGGAGGGTGTGACGGAGATGGGGAGGGGTGTGGGTAGGGAGGGATGGGGGGTGACGGAGATGGGGAGGGGTGTGGGTAGGGAGGGATGGGGGTGACGGAGATGTGGAGGGATGTGGTTAGGGAGGGATGGGGGTGACGGAGACATGGAAGCTGTTTTCCTTTTTAACTCACTGTGACGGGATCTTAGATCCCTGCTTCCATTCTTGGAATTCACCTGGTTTTCCTGACATCCGTTCCTTCGGAAGAAACTGCTGTGGAGTGAGAGTGTGCAGAGATCGTTAGTTTTGTGGGTTAGTGGAATGTGGTGTCTGTAGGGGGTGCTGAGAGGGGGTATTGAATGGGGAGGGAGGTGGTGAGTGGCTGTGAGAGAGACAGAGAGAGGGAGAAGGTGATGCAGCGAAGTGAGAGAGAGGGGTACGGGAGAGGGAGACGCGGTGAGAGAGATGGTGGAAAAGAGGGTGGGTGAGGGAAAGGGAGAGGTAGAGGATGTAAACGAGTGGGTGAGAGCAGGAGAGGGGATAGAGAAAAAGTGAGTGTGTGAGAAAGGGTTAAAAAAAGAGAAAAAGCCGCAAATGAGGGAGGGTGAGAATGTGAGAGAGAAAGAGGAGGAGAAGGTAGAGGAGGAGAGGGAAAGAGGAGGAGAGGGTAGAGAAGGAGAGGGATAGAGAAGGGTAGAGTCAGCGAGAGAGAGGGAAAGGGAGGCAACAAAAAGAGAGAGACACAAAGACAGAGAGAGAGAATGAGAAAGGGATGGTGACAGAGAGAGTAGGAGGTAGTGGGTGAGGAAGGGGGAGAGAGGGGGAGGGGGAGAGTGGGGGGAGAGAGAGGGAGATTGGTGGGGGAGAGGGGAGAAAGGGGAGAAGGGAGAGGGGAGAGGGGAGCGGGGGAGAGGGGAAGCAGGGAGAGGGGAGAGGGGAGAGGGAGAGGGAGAGAGGAGAAGTGGCGAGGGGTTAGGAGAGGGGGTGGCAGAGGGGGAGAGATGAGGGGAGGGGGAGGAGAGACAGAGAGTTAGAGAGGGGAGAGAGAGATTGGTGGGGAGGGGTGAAGGGGAGAGTGGGGAGAGGGGAAGAGGGGAAGAGAGAGAGGGGGAGAGAGGGGGGAGAGGGAGGGAGAGGGGAGGGGAGGAGAGAGAGGGTTAGAGAGGGGAGAGAGAGATTGGTGGGGAGGGGTGAAGGGGAGAGTGGGGAGAGGGGAGAGGGGGGAGAGAGGGTTAGAGAGAGGGGAGAGAGAGATTGGTGGGGAGGGGTGAAGGGGAGAGTGGGGAGAGAGAGGGTTAGAGAGGGGAGAGATAGATTGGTGGGGGAGGGGGAGAGGGGAGAGAGATGAGAGAGGGTTGGGAGAGGAAGGGGAAGAAGGCTGATTTAGGAGAGTGTGCCAAACACCTTCACTCCGGTGACTCCATGTACCTGCATCCTGAGGTCCCTCTCTTCTACAAGACTCCCCCAGGGCCCTGCCATTCAATGTAACAATCCAACCCTGCTTTGTCTTCCGAAAGAGCGACACCTCTTCAAATTTAACTCCGTGCACTGGATGGTGGATTGGGGTAATTGGGTCACTCAGTGAATTTCGAAGGCGTGGACTGTTAGTGGGTGATGGCTCTCACCGTCGACTTTCTCTGCCCCACTTACCTGATTAACCGAGCAATCCTCATTTGATGTGCTGCTAGCTGCCTCTCTGTTGGAAAAACAAAAATAATTATTTCCCTGTTATCCTGCCCCGCTTCCAAGAAGAATTCCACCCCATCTGTTGCCCCGACTCCATAAATTCCTGGTGGATGAAGCGGGCCAGCAGTTTTAATCCCAGGGTGTTAACACCTTGCGTGCATGAGAGATTCTGCTGTTCTGGAAATCTTGAGCAATGCTCACAAAATGCTGGAGAACAGCCATTGTCGGGAGGGGGGCCAGAGTTAGAGTGGGAGCCCTTCGGCAAGAACCCAGGCAGAGGCTAAGGGTGCTGAAACATTCAGAACCATTTATGTTGATTGTAGGATTTCAGCTTAAGAAGTTAGACACAAAAGTATAACAAACTCAGTGAGATGAGGTTAAATGAGTGACCTTGGTTCATGCAAAACTCAAACGTTTCAGGGAAAAGGCACAGTAATTTTTTGTTGCTGTCTATAAAACTTTAGTCCATAATTCAGTGCAGGCAGGATGGCAGGTCAGGTGGTGGAACGCTCCTCCTGTAAGATGTGGGTTTTCAGGGTACCCTGATGACTACATCTGCAGGAAGTGCACCTGACTGACCAGGTTAAGGAACTGGAGCTGGAGCTGAAAGCACTCAGGACCATTCGCGGGGCTGAAAACCTCAGAAGTTAGAGATGTTAAATACATTTTTATTTTGCATCTGATACTTACTCTGGGGATGGACACAGAGTCTATGGAAGCGAGGTCATGGACCGTGTACAGATTACAGAGGAGGAGGTGTTTGCTTGAGGCAGATGAGGGTGGATAAATCCCCAGGGCCCGACAAGTTCCCTCAAAATGTGTAGAGGCAACTGCAGAAAGTGCAGGGGCCCTAACAGAGATATTTAAAATGTCCTTCGTCAGGGGTGAGGTGCTGGGGGATTGGAGGATAGTCAATGTTGTTCCGTTGTTTAAGAAATGCTCTAAGAATAAGCTGTGAAATTATAAGCCGGTGAGACTGACGTTAGTTGTGTGTACGTTATTCTAAGGGAATGGATACAATTATAATAATAACTATTTATAGAGCACATTTTTATACAGATCATGTAGTTCAAAGTGCTTTGCAATGGGATAGAAATACAAATGTGAAACGTTACATACAGTTCTGGTCACTCCACTATAGGAGGGATGTTGAGGCTTTGGAGAGGGTGCAGATGAGGTTTACCAGGACACTGGCTAGTTTAGGGGGCTTGTGTTATATCGAGAAGTCCAACAAGCTTGTTTTCTCTGGAGCGTCAGAGGCTGGAGGGATATCTCACAGGGGCTTATGAGAATATAAGAGACACAGATAGAGTAGACAGGGAGAATATTTCTCCCAGGGGTTACCAGAGGGCATTCATTGAAGGTGAGGGGGTGTAGGTTCAAAAGGGTAAGTTTTCACACAGTGTTGAGTGTCCGGAACGCACTGCCTGGGATAGAGGCAGATACATTCGGGACTTTAAACGGACATTTAGATAGACACATGAATGTGAGGGAAATAGAAGGATGGGGACGTTGTGTAGGCAGAGCCATTTGTTTACTAATTTAATTGGTTCAGTACAACATTGTGGGCAAATGGACTCTTACCCGTGCTATACGGTTCTATGTCCTAAGAAGTCAGCAGGCCAGGCAGCACCTATAAAGGGGAAAAACTGAAACTTCAACTGTTTAATCCTCTCCACAGATGCTGCCTGACATATATTGGGTGACTTGTCGTGGGCCCATCACACAGAAGCCCTCACAAAGCAGGCACGCTAGCGTCTTTACTTCCTGAGGAGATTGAGGAGGTTCACCTTGTCACTAAACACTCCAACAAACTTCTACAGATGGACTGCTGGGAGTGTCCTGACTGGTTGCATCACAGTCTGGGATGGGAATTTGAATGCCTAGGAACGAAAGAAGCTGCAGAGAGTAGTGGACTCTGCCCGATACATCCCTCCCCATCATCAATAGTACCCACAGGAGGGGCTGCCTCAAGAAAGTAACGTCCACCATCAAAGATCCCAGCACCTGGACCACACCATCTTCCCACAGCTCCCATCGGGCAGGAGGTACAGAAACCTGACGTCCCACACCACCAGGTTCAGGAACAGTGACTTCCCTTCGACCATTCAGTTCTTGAACCAACCGGCACAATCCGAATCACTGTCTCAGGACAGAAACACTGTGACCACCTTGTGCTACAATTGAGTTTTGTTTTCGTTGTTAATTATGTTCTTTTTTGTAAGAGTTGTGTGTAATTGATGCTTGTTTTCCTGTGAATGTTGTGTATCTGACGCTGCGTGTCTGTGATGCAGATTTTTGTTGCATTTGTGCGCGTGGACCTGTGCAGCCGACAATGAACGGTTCTCCACGGGTGGTGCGTGCTCATTCCCGGAATTGCCACCCAGCCTGGCGCTTCGATATCTCCAGGTGAGGCCTGGAAGACATGCGGGTGACCTGGTTCCTCGCAGGCGAAAGGTGACCACTGTACTCGAGTGATCCCCCCCCCCCTCTCTCTCTCTCTCGATGGAGGGTGAGAGCCTGTCGGTCCTCGAGTTGGGGGACTTGGAGAAGCGAGGCGACAGTTCGTAACATCGAAACAGTGAGCTGCTGGTTTCCCGCACTCGTTCGTTACCACCTCCCCGTCCCTTGCTAGTGAGAGAGCCTGTCTGATACCAGTGGGCTGTAGATCAGGGTGTCCCACTGCTTTATGGTGGGGGGAGTGGGTTGGTGCTTTTGCTGGAGCAAGTGGGGAGAGGGGGCTTTGGGGCTCTGACATTTCTATCATTCATACTTAGGCATTTTTGCTGTTTGGTGGATCTCTGTGAAGAGTAAGTATTTCAGGTTGTCTACTGTCTACATTCTCTGATAGTAAATTGAACTGTTGAACCCTGAACCTGAGATCTTGTCCCTTCGCCAAACCAAATTACCACTGTCTGCTTAGCATACAGCCTTGTCGGGTGTGACGTGGTGTGGGTGTGGGGGGGAGGGGGGGAGAGAGGGAGGGGGGATCAGGTCAAGGAAATGCAGCCCAGGGAGGGGATGCAGAGTCGGGGAATGTAGAGAGAGATGGGGAGAGTGGGTGCAACAGGAAGAGATGGGGTAAGAAAGAAACAGAGGCTGACAAAGAAAGGAGATGGAAAGGGAGGGGCTGACAGTGAAAAGGAGGTAGGAAGAAGGGGGAGGGAGGAATGCACAGAGAGACAAAGAGTGGGGGAGAGAGTTGTAGGAAGATGGGAAGAGAGGAAGGGGAGGTAAGGGTTGGGCAAGAGGAGAGAGTGGGAAGGAGGGAGAGGGAGAAGGGGCAAGAGGGGGAGAGAGAGAGAGACGGAGGGAGTGAGACAGAGGGGAGAGAGAGTGAGGAAGAGAGAGGGGGAGAGAGAGGGATAGAGTAATTAAATAAGGAGAGGTGAACAGGTCTGTGGAGAGAGTAAGGGTGTCAGGGGAGAGGGGAGATAGGCTTGGAGAGGAAGAGAATAGAAGGGGTATGGAGACAGGCTGGGAGTGAACCCTCCCAGGTACATACTATTTATGACAAATTGCACATTTAGACAGAGACGTCACGTAAACAGTTTTATTCCTCATGTATGTGAAGAATGTGAGGAATAAAGACAATTCAATTCCAGTGGGAATTGGGGGAGGTGAGGGAGGAGCCTCGGGGATGCCAAATGAGCCGAAAGAGCTCGGGGTTGGGGGTGGGGTTGAGAGCAGGCGGGGGGGGGGGGTAAAAATCTGTCACCTTCGATACTTAACTGCGACGGAGAGTGAAGGACAAGGTGACACACAAGGCGTAGACACACACCGTCAGCGAGACTGTGGTCAGAGGAATCCACGAACTCATCAGGAAGTCCAGGATACCTGTGGGTGGAGGCAGACGTCAGCATTCGGAAACGGAGAGGGGTGTAGAGGCAGAGGGGGTGATGGAGACTGGGAGGGGTGTAGGGGAGGGAAGGAGTGATGGAGACAGAGAGGGGTCTAGGGAAGAGAGGGAGTGTCAGAGATGGAGAGTGGTGTAGGGGAGGAAGGGAGGGGTGTGAGGGAGGGAGTGGTGGAGAGGGGGAGGGATGGGGTGATGGAGATGGGAGGAGGTGACAGAGACGGGGAGAGATGTAGGGGAGTGGGTGAAGGAGATAGGGAGGGTTGTAGGGAGGGAGGGGGTGCCGGAGATGGGGAGGGTTGTAGGGGAGGAGAGGGTGACGGAGATGGGGAGGGGTGTAGGGGAGGGAGGGGCTAATGGAGACAGGGAGGGATGCAGGGGAGGGAGGGGGCGACAGAGATTGGGAGGAGTGCAGGGGAGGGAAGGGGCGATAGAGACGGGGAGGGTTGCAGGGGAGGGAGGGGTGCGGAGATGGGGAGGGGGTTTGACAGAGACAGAGAGGGGTGTTGGGGAGGGAGGGTGACAGAGACAGGGAGGGGTGTAAGAGGGGGACAGATACGGGGAGGAGGGCAGGGGAGGGCTAATATCACGGAGATGCGAAGGAGTGGGTTTTCTAAGGAGGGAGAGGGCTATAAGGAGGTTTACAGAGATAGGCAGACTACCTGATCTCTGGACGAGGAGTTCCACACTGTAGTTGAGACCATTAGCACTGCAGGAGTAGTACCCCGATTGCTGGAGACGGAGGGACGGGAGGATGAGGACCGGCCAGCCGCTCCTGAGTCGCAGACCATATCCTGGACGCAGGCTCACCTTGCCGAAGATCGGCGAGCATCGCCCCCGGCCGGGGTGGTGTAACCAGTGGAATGGAGGTTTGGCGCCCTGCGGGCAGGTGAGGTTGGCTGTGTCTCCGGGGCCGAGGCAGGTGCTCCGGAGGACTGGAAGGTGGAGGCAAGGAGGGGTCAGTACAGAATCACAGATGGGGAGGGGGGTAGAGTGAGCGGGAGTGGGTGACAGAGGGAGGGGGAGAGTGGCAGAGAGACGGATAAGTGACAGCAGTGATGAGGAAGGGGGTTGAGAAGGAAAATGATGAGGAGAGATGGTGGAAGAGAGAGGAGGGGGAGGGAGGAGAGAGGGGAGAATGGGGAGGAAAGGGAGAGAAGGAGAGAGAAAGGGGGCGAGAAAGGGATGAGAGAGGCAGAGAGGAGGGGAGGGAGGTCAGAGGTGGGAGAGAATGTATTTTCCCAACCTCGTAGATACAGAGACAGTGCGGTGCCACAGATTACCGTTTACTCGCTGAGGTCCCAACCCCTCACATGTCCAAGATGCATTAGTTCCCTCTGAAAGTCCAACGTGACCTGCTGGAGACAGAGAGCTGGTGAAGGATTTGCTAATGGCCTGTGTCCTGGGAGGGTGCAGAGGGGGGGGGGGGGGGGAGAGAGAGAGAGGGGGGGGGGAGAGAGAGAGTGTGTATGTGAGTGTGAGTATGTGTGTGTGTGTGAGAGAGAGAGCGAGACAGAAAAGGTATAGTTGGACTTACTGTGGTTCTGGATGCACACCAAAGTCGCCTGCATGCTCCCATTCCCGTCGACGCACAGGTAGCCCCCAGCGTCGCCCCAGGACACATTGTGAAGCAGGAGGTGAAGAACACTATCGTAGATCAGGGTTACCTGCTTGACAGGCCACTCCCCCTCGCCCACACTCACGGACGCAAGCTGCTGGTCGACGCCCTGGTGAGTACGGCTCCAGTTTACCTGCCTTGGCGTCTCTGACACCTTTCCTTCCCTAAGGCACGACAGCTCCGCTGTGTCTCCCACTGTTGGTGGACGGAAGAAGATATTTGGATCAACATAACAATATACATACACAACGCTGGAAGAAATCAGGGATTCCTGATGAAGGGTCTCCGCCCGAAACGTTGGCTACTCTTTTCTCACGGATGCTGCCTGACCCGCTGAGTTCTTCCAGCGTTGTGTACGTATTCTTTGATCCACAGCATCTGCAGTTGTATTTTTGTGTTAACAATATACATTCCAGGTCCTTCAGCACATGGTGTCGTGCTGCCCTTTTAAACTACTCCACAATCAATCTAACCCTTCCCTCCCACATGGCCGTCTATCTTCCTTTCATCCATGTGCCTAACTAAGAGCCTCTTAAATGTCCCGAATGTTTCTGCACACCCACCACCCTGGCAGGGCGTTCCACACACCAACACTCTGTGTAAAAAAAACTACCGCTTATTCATTTCCATAGATGCTGACTGACCTGCTGAGTTCCTCCAGCGTTTTGCGTGTGTGACTCTGGACTTTCAGCATCTGCAGGATCTCTTGTGTTTCTGACAATCCCCTTACACTTTCCTCCAATTGTGCCCCTTCAGGTTTGATAAGACGACGTGCACAGAGTTTCACTCTGTGTCTGACCCCGGGAGTGTGTGATGGGACGGTGAGGAGGGAGATTCACTCTGTGTCTGACCCTGGGAGTGTGTGATGGGACGGTGTAGAGGGAACTTCACTCTGTGTCTGACCCTGGGAGTGTGTGATGGGACGGTGTGGAGGGAGATTCACTCTGTGTCTGACCCTGGGAGTGTGTGATGGGACAGTGTGGAGGGAGATTCACTCTGTGTCTGACCCTGGGAGTGTTTGATGGGACGGTGTGGAGGGAGATTCACTCTGTGTCTGACCCTGGGAGTGTGTGATGGGACAGTGTGGTGGGAGATTCACTCTGTGTCTGACCCTGGGAGTGTGTGATGGGACAGTGTGGAGGGAGCTTCACTCTGCATCTGACCCCGGGAGTGTGTGATGGGACAGTGTGGAGGGAGCTTCACACTGTGTCTGACCCCGGGAGTGTGTGATGGGACGGTGTGGAGGGAGCTTCACTCTGTGTCTGACCCCGCGAGTGTGTGATGGGACGGTGTGGAGGGAGCTTCACTCTGTGTCTGACCCCGGGAGTGTGTGATGGGACGGTGTGGAGGAAGCTTCACTCTGTGTTTGACCCCGGGAGTGTGTGATGGGACGGTGTGGAGGGAGC